>NC_090921.1:1436102885-1436404930 GCF_040938575.1 Ambystoma mexicanum
GACCGCTCAACAAAAGAACAACAAAGACAATCAATCTCTTACTGTATTGAGCCTGAGCCAAACGGAATTACAAAAAACCAGAACATTGCTAAATTAACACATTTGATTACTAACCCATGCCATAGATCCGTCCTCACTTTGTTGAACTTGGGGGTTGGGGGGGCACACTTGTTTTCAAATGGTGTAAAAGTGTGAACTTCCAGACTTCCTGACTACACAAAGTTTCACATTGTTTCCACTAAACTGACCGAAAAGATGTGTGCCTGCAAAATGTACCACACATTTGTCTGACAATTTGAATACCCCATTTGCATACAGTTTGGGGCCCGATTCATGGACTTATTTGTGTGTTAAAAGGGGACTTTGCGCGCCGAACTGTGTAAAATATTGCATGGAATGATACGTATTCATGGATCTGACCGCGCAACCTCTTGGCAGGGAAATGGCCTGCAAAGGCTGCGTGCTGAGAATGACTCTGTGCGAGCCTGCTGTTAGGAAAAATGTCATCAATGTGTAATTTTCCCTCCTTTTGTGGACCCCCCAAAAATGTTGCGTTTGTTTAGCTATCATACCATGATTTTTGCCAGTGGCGCACAGCCTTCAGTTGCGATCCACTGGGCATTTGCTCACTTGTTATGGGGAAACTGACACATCCTTCAGACTGTTAGCACTGGGAAACTATGTTTCCCTTAGTCTTTGACTATGTTACTATTTCTTGGTAATGTTTTAACAGTGCACAATGTACCTTCCCGTACTGTGTGTTGGGTTCCTTTTGGCTTTATGGCCATAGACACTCTCACAGGATATTCTTGTGATTATACAAGTGTGCCCGGAATGAACTGGTGGCAGCATTTACTTTTTGTAAGTGTTTTACTTCTTTTTATTGAATCACATCGCACTTGCACCGTTTGGTTCAAGACTGTGGCCAGGTCCGAAAATGGGCGAACCACAAAGTCTTTTGTTCTGTCCCATGGCCATTTTGTCCCTTGCCCTCACCCAGGTCGAATCACTTGGGTTTTCCTTATTTGGGCATGCAGCCTCCCACGAAAGCTGATCTCTTTCGCTGGCTTCTGCATGTCACGTGTATGTGCCCAGGAAGTGGGTTCAAGCTGTCTGGTCCCAATCCACACTACTGGTGCCAGGATGTCTGGAGTGCCTGAATGACTTGGACCGCGATGGACTGTGATTGGTCCACAACTGGGATGCCTGCATGAGAGCAGATCTTCGATTGGAAGTCCTCGATTTTGGCGCAAAGCCAATCTCGGATAAGAGAATGGGCTCTGCATCCATGTGTAAACTGACCATAAGCCCTTAAAGTGGCTAATGAACATGAATGGAGAGAATCCTAAATTGCTCTGGTGGTCCAGAAACCTGCAAGGGTTTGACTTCACCATTGAGCACAGGCCAGATGTCCAACATAGCAATGCGGATGGTTGTCCAGAATGTTTATCGCCCTGAACAGGAGGCCCATTCAGGTGTGGATTAGTTCCCCCTGTCTGTGGTCTGGGAGGGGCAAGTATTAGGAAAGATTTCATCAATGTGTAATGTTCCCTCCATTTGTGGACCCACCCCAAACCTTTTGGTTTTGTTTGGCTATCCCATCTTGACTTTGCCAGTAGAGCATAGCCTTCAGCTGCTCTCCCCTGAGCTTTTGATCACTTGTTATGGGGAAACTGACACATCCTTCAGACTGTCAGTACTGGGAAACTATGTTTCCCTTTGTCTTCGACTATGTTGCCATTTCTTGGTGATTTTTTAACTGTGCACAATGTACTTTCCTGAACCGTGCACTCTGGTCCTTTTTGTTTTATGGCCCTAGACACCCTTAAATGATTTTTTGTTGGGTGATTGTACAAGTGTGCATGTGATGAACTGGTGGCAGCAGTTACTTTTTATAAGTGTTTTACTTCTTTTAACTGAATCACATCACATTTACCACGTTTGGTTCAAGACTGAGGCCAGGTCCAAAAATGGCCGAGCCACAAAGTATTTTTTTCTGTGCCATGGTCATTTTGTCCCTTGCCTTCACCCAGGTCGAGTCACCCGGGTTTTCCTTATTTGGGCATGCAGCCTCCTGCAAAAACTGATCTCTTTCACAGGATGTCTGGAGTGCCTGAATGACTTGGACCGCGATGGACTGTGATTGGTCCCCAACTGGGATGCCTGCATGAGAGCAGATCTTCGATTGGAAGTCCTCGATTTTGGCGCAAAGCTAATCTCGGATAAGAGAATGGGCTCTGCATCCATTCCAGGTCAACCACCTGAGTTCGCTCCGAACTACAGAAGGAGCCAAGTATCCTGCAATGAAGGAACGGACTTGTGGAACTGCCGCAGATACTTTGGAAGGTTTGGCACCTTTCACCCTCTGCTGTACAATCATATCCATGCTTTCTTCATCAATCAAGGAGGCCTGCCAAGGCCCTCAGCACCTCTGGAGTAGCGGGAATAACTACTCTTGGCAACCTCTGCTTACCCACCGAACGAGCCCCTCCAGAAGAATTCCTGGGCCATCCAGTGAACTGCCCAGCTCTACCGCAGGGTATCCCGCAGAATCGCCTCTTTCCGAGTAGAAGCCCGAGACTTGGGACATCGATTCCATGTGGTCCCATGCCCTATCCAGCAACATTCCATAGGCCTAGCTCCTCTAGGCCACGAATTAGGAGAGTGCCTAATGCTGCATCCATCTGTGAATCCTGCATCACTATCTGTCGGTGACGGTCGATTTCGGTGTCTTGTTGACCTGCTCTCTTGGGCCCTGAAGCCTGCTGCACCAGAATTGTCATTCTATCTCCTTCGGAAGCTGAGAAAAGTCGACTGTCCTGTCAGAGACGATAATTCTATCCCACAGCTGCTGAGAGCCAGAGCGCCGAGAAACTGCACGACTCGAACCTACTAGCGACCTCGACTAAACTGGCAAGGTTTGGTCTGGACTGTGCTGAGGGTCAGTGAATACTTGCATCATTTACCGGTGGCTCCCTGGCCCAACCGTTCTCTTTTACGCACGAATATCCTTAAAAAGGTATTGGTCCTTGGCTGGGTTAGCATGCGCTCCCTAGCTATTCTCACCTTTTGAAAACTGCTCTGCTACTGAGGGCTGATCCTACTCGTATAGTGGGAACCAATTCTTCATCGCCTTAAATCCCTTCCTCACTTGCTACAAGTCTTGCGAGAAGACCCGCTTGTTGTTCCAAATGTGCGATCCTGCGTTCTTATGCATTACTGTATTGTTGAGCACAAGGCTCACCACTTCTTAGGGCTGGACTCAAAAGTTACGACTCTGTAGAACTGTCTAAAGCTCCTAGTGTGTTAACTCATCCATCTCTTTACAGGTTATGGCTGTGTTTTACTCACCTGTCGCATTAGGAAACGTATTACATATATGTTACATAGTAGAGTATTTTGTGCGGTAACTGTTTTTAAATAAATAAAGTTTTCTTGTGTCTATTGGTACGGCCGACAATAAATGTATACAATTTTTTCATATACACTTGTCTAAGAGTAATTTGTGGTGTGTTGCTGTGTGTGCTCATTGTGGGCTATGAACTTTACATTTGCAACGAGGATTCTAATGTTATCTGAGTAACCGGGAAAGAAGAATGCTGACAAAGCTGCGTACAACGTTTTGAAGTATAATGAGCTGTTCATGGTGCTGACAGGGCACGGGTAGGAGCGGCAGCAAAGCAGCAGCAGCAAGGTGTAGCAGCAGTGAGGTGAAGTCAGCTTTACCGGAGGAGTTCGGTGTACCATCAGCAGGAGAGCGGCTAGAGCCTGTGACATCCACCAGCCCCGGGTCCCTTTAGCCCCTGGCCGCAAGGTGAGCCCTGAACTACATGCCTTTGGAGGGGGGCGTTTAAGAATACAGAAATAGCGGCATGGTCGTTAAGAATACATCAAAGCGGCACAGCAAGCACTTGGGGCTGCATCAGTGCAGTCTTAGGCGTCTGTGAATGGGGGCGCTTGGATGTGACAGGCGGCATTAGTGACATTTTCTGTGATTTGCGGCAGGACGACATAACAGCAATGGCAGTTGAAGGCGCACGGATTAAGGGGAAATGTGGGATAGTGACACTGAGGTTGAGGTGTTGTTTATCCGGGTATTCAGAATACTCAGCCTGGTTAAGGAATATGTGGAGTGCGCAGCCAGTGAGTTGTGCGTATCGGAGTGGATGTGAGGGAGCCGAGTAAATTGTGTGATGTTGGCGCTGTGAGATGACTAATGTGCAGAGAGGCTGGTAGGCCTGAAGTTGTTGAGGAGATTAGAAGGGTATCTTTGTTTAAGTTGATGGTGTCTCTTCTTTACTTGGTAGAAAAGGGGAGAGGCATGTGTTTGGAGAAGTACATGTCCCACTGGGTGAGGACAATCTTAGGGTTTAGGTGTGTGTAGAGTGTTTCTGTTTTGAGGTAAAGGATGCACGCCCTTTGAATGGTGTGTGTGAGTGTGTATCTTTTGCAGGTAGGTGTTACTTGTTATTATTGGGGGGGTATGTAGTGACTAAGGTCATATGAGGCCGTGTGAGTGTGAGTTTAGGGTTGACCTGTCTTGGCCTCTGTTAGTCCGGTAGTAATTGTGAATTTTTTGTTTAGTTTATGCAGAGAGAGTTCTTGTTAATGGTATAATGGCAGCATGGTTATGCTCACATGCAAAGAAGGTGTTAAGTCCATATATCACTGTTTATAAGTTTGTTCCCATTTCATTGAAATGTACCCTATCCCAGAGAGTTATGCGATGGGTGTAGGGTGCTAGAGGGGAATATGTGGGTTGTTCTTGTGTGTGAGGTGATGGGGGTGAGTTGTGCGTGTGATGACATTGATCTTTAAGGGCCTTTGCCTGTCCCTGAAAGCTATGTGATGGGTTAGGGCTCATCCAGAGAGTTATGCGATGGGGTGAGTTTGCCAAAGTGTGTGAGTACATTGATCATTAGGGGCCTATGCTTATCTCAGAGAGTTATGCAATGGGATAGGGACTCTTCCCAGAGAGTTATGCGATGGGTGGGTTGCAATTGTGAGCCATGGGTCTCCTACACTGTGGTCAGTTTAGTTTAATTGTGGTATTCGGGAGATCAGCGTTGTTGCTGAGTACATAGCATGGCGCTATGTGGCTTGTTTTGGTGTTCTGTGTTCAGCATGGCACTGAGGACGTGGCAAGGTGCCATGTGTTTATTGTGGTATTTGGGAGATCAGAATTGTTGATGAGTACATAGCATCGGGCTATGTGGGTTGTTTTGGTGTTCAGTGTTACAGCATGGCGCTGAGAATGTGGCAAGGTGCCATGGGTTTATTGTGGTATTTTCAGCATTGTTGCTGATTACCTAGCACAGGCTATGTTATTTTGTTTGTGCTGAACGCATGCCATGGCACTATGGAGTGTTTGGCAAGTGTGTTGGTTGTATGGTGTGGTTAGGAGTAACTGGTTGGGGTGTTAAAAACAATGCTAGTTTTGGAGTCGGTGCGTGAATTACTAGGTTGGAAGTCTACACTGTGTCCTTGCTTAGTAAATGCTTTTCGGTTTTAGTGTATGCTGTCTGATCTAAGGCAGCATTTTCCGGTTGAATATAGGTGAGTGTGATTTGGTTTGTTGTGGGGGTTTTGTTTGTTGGTTGGTAGGTAGGAGCTGGTTCCCTTTGGTCAGAGTCAGCTGTTTGGCCAACAGCATATATTGATGGTCAGGGTTTTAGGAGTGCAGTGTGGCACTTTGTGTGGTGGTTTGAAAGTGTGATTTCTGCTTAAGGTTGTCTTGATTGGTGGTATCTATTTTTTGTTTAGGTGATTGTCTTTTCCAAATGGTTGTTTTTTTTCTTGGTGTCACATCATTAAGGGGGGACGATAAATATGTAGTGATCTGGAAGATATATGAGTGATCTGGTCTGGCTAAGTGAGTGTGCGTGCCAGCCTGGCTGTGATGTCATCTTTTGGAATGTGGTGTTTACATTCTACAGCTGGGAATTTGAAGGGTGACAGTTGGGGCCAGTTTTCCACCGGGCTGGTGGATGTTTTATTCTCTTGCACTTAACTTAATAGCTACAAATGTTCTTGTCAATAAAATAGATTTAGAATCACATGGCCCGCCCCCACATATGTATAACAACAAACTTTACAGACACCTTGATACAAACATGAGCTAGATTTTGGAGATAGTGTACTTACCACAAATAGGGGTTACAGAGTGTCAGATAAGGTGAGATTCTACATCAAGGCTGAGGTCATCAAGATGTTGGATCTTGGGGTGATTGAACCTTCAAGTAGACCATGGTCCAGTCCTGTGTTTCTAGTGCCTAAAGCTGGTACTTCTAAACTCAGGATCTGTGTGGATTACAGGGCTCTGAATGCTGTCACCAGGACAGATGCTCACCCACTACCTAGAACCAATGAGCTGGTGGATACCTTTGGTGCCTCCAAGTACCTCAGCACATTTGACCCCACTGCAGGGTATTGGAAATTACCCCAAGCACAGCATGTCAAGGAGAAGACAGCATTTTCAACTCCATAGGGCCATTACCAGTTCAGGGCAATGCCCTTTGGGTTGAGAAATGCACCTTCCACTCATCAGAGGTTTGTGAACCATGTTCTAAATGGGAACGATGCATTCTGCTTAGCATATCTGGATGATATAGCAGTCTTCATTGCCACCTGGGAGGAACATGTGGAGCACCTTAGAATTGTGTTACAGGCTCTTCAGAAGGCCCAATTAGCCATAAAGGCCAGCAAGTGCTGGTTTGGTCAAGGATCTGTAGTTTACCTTGGTCATGAAGTAGTTGGAGGGAGGATCTAGCCTCTACCCTGTAAAGTACAAGCAGTACAAGATCGGCCTAACCCCACTACACAAACCCAAGTGAGAGCCTTCTTAGGACTCATTGGGTACTATCAAATGGTTATGGTAGACTATGGCACCATAGCTGCCCCTCTGACTGCTCTCACAACTCCAAAATAGCCTTAGACGGTCTCTTGGACTGAGGAGTGTGAGAAGACATTCAATGGCTTAAAAGACTCCCTGTGCCAGGCCCCTGTCCTCAGGGCCCCTGACTACAAACATGCTTTTTTTTCTGCAAACAGATGCCTCTGACACTGGGATAGGTGCCATACCATCACAGATAGATTAGAAAGGCAAGGAACACCTGGTTGAATGTATTTGTCACCAGCTTAAGGACAGAGAGTGCATGTGGTCCAATGTGGGGAAAGAATGTTTCTCTGTCGTATGGGTCCTAACAAAGCTGAGGCGCTACCTCTATGGGACCCAATTCATGTGTAAACTGACCATAAGCCCTTAAAGTGGCTAATGAACATGAATGGAGAGAATCCTAAATTGCTCTGATGGTCCAGAAACCTGCAAGGGTTTGACTTCACCATTGAGCACAGGCCAGATGTCCAACATAGCAATGCGGATGGTTTGTCCAGAATGTTTATCGACCTGAACAGGAGTCCCATTCAGGTGTAGATTTGTTCCCCCTGTCTTTGGTCTGGGAGGGGCAAGTATTAGGAAAGATTTCATCAATGTGTAATGTTCCCTTCAATTGTGGACCCACCCCAAACCTTTTGGTTTTGTTTGGCTATCCTATCTTGACTTTGCCAGTAGAGCATAGCCTTCAGCTGTTCTCCCCTGAGCTTTTGGTCACTTGTTATGGGGAAACTGACACATCCTTCAGACTGTCAGTACTGGGAAACTATGTTTCCCTTTGTCTTCGACTATGTTGCCATTTCTTGGTAATTTTTTAACAGTGCACAATGTACTTTCCTGAACCGTGCGCTCTGGTCCTTTTTGTTTTAAGGCCCTACACACCCTTAAATGATTTTTTGGTGGATGATTGTACAAGTGTGCATGTGATGAACTGGTGGCAGCAGTTACTTTTTATAAGTGTTTTACTTCTTTTAACTGAATCACATCACATTTACCACGTTTGGTTCAAGACTGAGGCCAGGTCCGAAAATGGCCGAGCCACAAAGTATTTTTTTCTGTGCCATGGTCATTTTGTCCCTTGCCTTCACCCATGTCGAGTCACCCGGGTTTTCCTTATTTGGGCATGCAGCCTCCTGCGAAAACTGATCTTTTTCACAGGTTTCTGCATGTCACGTGTGTGTGCCCAAGAAGCGGGTTGGGACTGTCCGGTCCCAATACACACTACTGGTGCCAGGATGTGTGGAGTGGCTGAATAACTGGGACCACCATGGACCGTGATTGGTCCATGACTGGGATGCCTGCATGAGAGCAGATCTTCGATTGGAAATCCTCGATTTTGGAGCAAGTTAATCTTGGATAAGAGAAGGGGCTCTGAATCCACTCCAAGTCGATCACCTGAGTTCTCTCTGAACTACAGAAAGAACCAAGTATCCTGCAACAAAGAAACAGACTTGTGGAACTGCCGGAGACGCTTTGGAAGGTTTGGCACCTATTTCCCTCTTCTGTCCAGTCGGACCCCTGATTTCTTCATCGATCAAGAAGACCTGCCAAGGTGCTTCGCCCCTCTGGAGTAGTGGGAACAACTAATCTCAGTGCTACCTGCTTACCCACCATACTAGCCCCTTCGGAAGTGTTCCTGGGCCATCCAGTGAACTGTCCAGCTCTACCTCAGGGTATCCTGCAGAATCGCTGCCGTCTCGAGTGGAAGCCTGAGACTTCGTACTTCGCTTGCTTATGGTTTCATGCCCTCTCCTGCCACATTTCGCAGGTCTAGCTCATCTAGGTCCCAAATTAGGAGAGTGTGTAATATTGCAACCATCTGTGATTCCCCTGTCACTACCTGTTGGTGACAGTCACTGGAGGAGTCTTACTGACCTGCTCTCTGGGGCCCTGAATCCTGCTGCACTAGAATTTTCTTTCTATCTCCTTCCGAAGCTCAGAAAAGGCAACTGTCACATCACGGACAATCGTTCTATCACGCAGTCGCTGAGAGCCAGAGTGCCGCGAAACTGCAGGACTCAAACCTACTAACGACCTCAACTAAACTGGCAACGTTTGGTCTGTACTGTGCTGAGGGTTGGTGAGTACTTGCATCACTTACTGGTGGGCCCATGGTACAACTAATCTCTTTTATGCACAAATATTCCTTAAAAGGTACTCACTCTTGGCTGGTTTAGCCTGTGCTCCCTAGCTATTCTCTCCTTTTGAAAACTGCTCTGCCACCAAGGCTTGATCATACTCAAATAGTGGGAACCAAGTCTTCATCGCCTCAATACCCTTCCTGACTTGCTACAGCTCTCTTAAGAAGACCCGGCTTTTGTTCCAACTGCGCAATTTTGTGTTTATACGCACAACTCTACTATTGAGCACAAGGCTCCCCAGTTCTTAGTGCTGATTTCGAAAGTTAGGGAATGACTCAGAAGAATTCTCTTTACAGGTTGTGGCTGTGTATTACTCATCTGTCGCATTAGGAAACATATTGTATATATGTTATGTAGTAGAGTATTTTGTGTGGTAACTGTTTTTATATAACTAAAGTTTACTTGTGTCTATTGGTCAGGCCGACAAATGTATAGATTTTTAGATATATATCTAAGAGTAATGTGTGGTTTGTTGCTGTGTGTGAACATTGTGGGCTTCCGATCACTCTCACTCTTCCTGAGACTTAGTTTTGACTGCCTACAAATCTACCTAGATTGGTCTGGCTTGTCCAGAAGGATCCCCAGTTTTACCAAACCGAGGGTGGTCTCCTAAACTTCTGCCCACCGGGTCAGAGTTTAGAAATCCATCTACACACCTGCGTGTAGAGGTTTTTCTGCATGCTCTGCATATTAATGGAATTGTTTGCGCAAAGTAACCATATACGCAAGTCGCGGCCGGAACGCCCCCTACATGCCCCCACCCAAAGCAAAAACATACGGAACAGCTACCTTTGCATGTACCCCAGGTGAGAATACATGCACCCTTAAAACAGTGTGTGGGGTCCCCAGCAAGCGGGCTGCATCTTCGGTGCCCTTTCCAAGATCGCCCATTACTGTTAACAGCACCCCAACAACATGCGTAGTATTTATCATGGTCATTTCCCTGCCCAGTGGTTGCATGGTTGGATCCAAGAATACGTATCGTTCCGCGCATTAGTGGGTATGTGATGGACTGCCTGTGGGCCATCCCTCGTAACGCCGATATTTTCCTGTGTTCTTCCTCATTTTATGAGTTCTTCCTCCTTCCCCGCTCTCTGCTGAAGGCATGCCCACACTGAGGCTCGTGTCACGGGCAAGGCACTCAGCCGCTTGCAGGGACGTGCCGACCCTGCGCGAAGTCCCGCAAGCTACAAATAAGTGCTGCACAGTCAATTCCATGAACTGACCAACGGGATTTTGCACGAGGTTTGCTGCGCCAAGGGTCCATTTACTGCGCGAATAAGTGCAGGAATCGGGCCAAAAGCCCTTATCCTATCCGCCCCCAAAGGCAAGGGTACAGACACCTGCGCATGGGAATCACTGCGCAGGGATAAGATTGGCTGTCGGATTTAGGGGTGCGTGTACCCAGCCGAAATTCCTAAACTAATTTAGGGGTACACGTACGCAGTGTAGGTGGGTCAGGAACGGTTTACAGGGTTTCACATGCAGATTATCAGAGTTTCACCCGAGTTACGGTAAATCCTATGCCTGCTGTCAGGGTGCTGGTAACAGTTTCGGGCGATCCTACACAGGGTCCTTGAGATGGAGGCCTGCTTGCGGGGACCCTACACACTGTTTTAACAGTGCATGTATTCCTGCCTGCGGTACACGCAAATGTAGTACTTTCTGCTTGTTTTTGGTTTGCGTGGGGGCGTGTCGGGGCTTTCCAGCTGCGACTTGTGTATACGGTTACTTTGCGCGAACAATTCCATGAATAATTAGAATTGTTTTTTACAATGTGATTAATACGAAGAGGTTTATAAGCGCAGACCCAGGATTCTTACCTGTGTTGCTCTGTGTCATCTTGCTTCCAAGATGAGCGAGTTGCCCCTGAGCTATCCTCCATGAATCGGGCTCTTGATGTTCATACAGCAGACCCAAGGATGATTCCAGATTTTTCCAGTCAAGACGATATAGTCACACATCATTCCCAGGGCAGTCACAAGAGAACAAAGAGCACGTGGAAGTGGTATACTCTGTAGCCAGCTGATGCAGTGCATAGTATGTGTGTCCTTATCATCTTTTTTGGATCTGGAAGTAATTGGATTTGCGAGAAGAAATCTTCACCAAATAGTGATTTTCTTGAATATGTACCCACACCCACTTCTTTGTTTCAATGTCAATCGTTATAAGGTAGAGAGATTTGATTTGCAAGGCTAGCTGCTTGCAGAGGTAAAAGAAAGCAGCCTGATCACGCTAATAATCACGTTTGCATACTGAAACTACAACACACTCCTAATTGTGTGTATTTATTGGTGTGTACAAAAATCTCAATTTGTGAAGTTTGCAAACTAGTGTAATAAACACAGTCGTCTGCCTATCCCTCGAGAATGTTGAGTCGATTCTGTTTTTGTAGTGCTCACTTCGACATTGAAATGTAGACAGCAAATCTCTCAGAAAGTACGCATTTTTGTATTACATCCCAAACACATTGATTTGAATAGGTACATCTAAAATTACAGACGCTTGTCCGAACGAGGGCGGTGAGACAAACTGCACAACTGTACACGTTTCCGTGTTTGTCTGGGGCGGTTGATGTTGGTCTCCTGCACGCAGTGAAACTATTGACTCCTAAATGACCCGGGCACACGAGCCACGGCCGTTGCCTCAGGCGGTTGAATTGGAGGAAATAGTAATTTCCAGAGAGGTGATCTTTTTTTTTCTCCCCAAAGGGCAATCACCGTCCTCCCTACAACAGAAGATTAATTCTTTACTCGGTTAAAATGTATTATTGTATTAGAAGGTGAAACGGGGAGTTGTTTCTCGGGGCTGTTGTACTTACATGTAATCTCATAACCTCAAGGGCATAACAGAGAAAGCGAGAGACTTAAAAATGTATTGAATACACAATGTGAATGAGAGCTGGTCTAGTATTGATAAATACGCCACCGTCTTTAAACACTGCTAGGTCTGCAGTACAAGGTTTTTAAGGTCCAACGATATTTTGATTTTCAGTTTTTCTTTTTCTTCTGAGACTCATATTTTTCCTGTGTGTAAAATAGGAAAAAAAAAAACAACTTTACATCGGTTCACATTTTCCTTTGCAGTAACCGTTCCTTTCAGTTCGACAGACCTGTACGATGAAACAATTTAAAGTTCATTACAATCCTGCTTCTTCCGCGGCGTGGCCAACTTCCATGAAGACGTGATTTGTTGAGCTCCTGGGTGCCCCTGATTAACCGCTGATTTCTCTCTGCTTGGAGCAGCCTGCTGCACTGTACATTGGGGTATCGTGGGTGAAGGTGTCCTGTGCCCTGATCACTGCCCCAAATTACCAATTGTGCACGGATCGGAGCGCATTTGTAGCCTCTGCACCATCCAAGATGGCGGAGAGATGAGCAGGGTCGGAGTTGTTGTGGTGGGGGAAGCATGTCTACTGTCTGAACTGAGCCATCAGGCTGTACTGGAAACAAGCCGGCAGAGGTGTGCTGGCGAGGAGCGAAGGAAGGAATCAACCACAATGGTTAGTTACTCTTATCCCGGGTTGCACAGGGTGGCGAGTATCATTGGTGCACTGCTGGTTTTCAGGCAGAGGCTGCTAGCTGCGGAACCCTTACGTACTGCTTGGAGCTCGAGGCTGCTGTGTGCCCGGGCTGTGCAGTGGGTTGCAGGTGGCAGAGTTCACCTATCCATAGCAAGGATATGGCCCAGGCAACTAGTACCATGAGATGAAAACCAGTTTGAATGCTACTTGACTGGGCCCAAAACCTATACTGTGCTATCAATCTGTTTGTACCTCACACGCTGGATTCGTGCTTTAGACTGACGTTCTGGCAGTGTGCTGATCCATGCAGGACCTCAGACCTGCAGGAAGTGGGAAGCAGACTGAAATGCAGGCTTTTCTCCACAACATACTCAGAACACTATCCCCCCTACTCCAGATCTAATGCTGGTGTCCCAGCTCTTGATAAACAGCAATGCGAGAGTCAGATATTGGATGCCACCACATCCCTTAGAGCCACTTAGGAGACCAAAATAGAGCAGTTAAAGATTGACGTCAACCTGCTACAGCAAGATGTGCACTCCCTTGCAGAAAGAGAGAGTACTACAGAGACCAAGCTATTGGACACCATGAATGCTACAGAAGAACTCCAGACACTGTTACAGGATTTGACTTTGAAGTCATGAATGCTGGAAGAAAGGGTGGAGGATGCAGAAGGGAGGTCCCGCAAAATCAACATTCGTATTCTAGGACTGTTGGAAGGAGAGGAGGGACCGAACCTGACCAATCCTATGGGAAATGTGCTGCTGCAAGAAATTAGTCCACTGCGGTTGACACAAGGATTTATTATTGAGAGGTACATAGATTCCTCACAAGGAGACCACTGCCTGGTGTCCTTCCAAGGCTGCTCATCGCAAGGGCCCTAAACTTCTGAGACAGGGAAAGGATTTTTAAATTCTCCAGGGAAGGTGGCCTGATTAAGGGGGCACCGTCCACACTCTCTATTTACCCGGACTAGACTATGCAAGTCCAAAGGAAGAGAAATATGTTTGCCACAGCCAAGGAGAGGCTTTGTCAACAGGGGTTAAAGTACATGCAGATATTTCCAGATAAACTGAATGCGGTGCACAATGGGAAATTCCTTTTTTTATTCTCCATACAATCTGCACCAACGATGGATGCAAACAGCATGGAGGCACTTAGCAACAAGAATACTAGCAAGCGCTGAGACTCATAAACGGACTTACCCTCCTTTATGTCTTCCAAACATGGGAGCTGTTGGCCTTGGACTTTGGTGCTTCATAGATCAAGACTCTAAGCACTGCACCTGATTGTTTTCCTGCACTCACTTTATGTTCGCTCTGGATGTTTGTGATCTTCTGCCAAAGTTCCTTTGTTTATATCATGCAAAGTTAGTGTTCCCCCTGGATTTTTCCCATTTTTTGGGTTTATCTAGGAGTTGGGAACACCAGCGTAGGTTGCTGCCCATATGTTGGGCAGGCCGCTATTGGCGTGATTGCTCAAGTACAATTGAACTATTAAGCCTTGGTTATGATTTGCTGTTACATTTGTTGTGTTCTTTATGTTTGGCTATATGCTTCTCTCTTTAATTTCCAAAGACACAGTGGACAACTGTCAATGCTAGGGGCTTCAGGAGGGTTGGTGGAATGGACGGAATGCTGCATGGGGCCTGTTCACTGTATCCTTACTATGTGCTCCTGGATGGCTGTATGGAAGAGGATATGGGGGATGTGGTTTGTGTGGGTAGTGTACTATGAATAACAAATTGAATGTGATTTCCGGGAATGTCTGCTTTATTAAAAGGAATAGAGTAGGGTCATAACTCTGCAGGAAGCAAGTGATGATAGCACTCTTACAGAATGCTCACCTTACTGATGGTAGACAGTCTGAACTCATAAGTAGATGGGGGGTACAAGATATGGAGTTAACTAGTCTACATATGCTATGGGGGGCTCTTGATTTGGGTGTTGGTGGCAGTGCCCTTTAAATTAAAAGAGGCCCATACTGATATGGAGTGCAAAATGGTGATGATTCATGGCTACGTGGAACATAGGGCGGTATGGGTAATTAAGACATATGCTCCCAAACGTGATGTTTCTGCATTTTTCAATTCACTCTCCCTTTCAGAGACAGTTTGTGGACCCGGGAGCAGAGGGATTAACTGTAATCTAGACTCAACACTAGTTACATGAGTAGGTCATTATCAGACCATGCTCTGCTGATTACTGCATGGATGATACACTGTTTACGGACCATTTTGGGGATACAATCATGGACTTCTTTGAGCTGTATGAGGGTAGTGTTGACAGCTATGCCACGTTATGGGAGTCCTTCAAGGTGGTGATCAGGGGGAGGCGATTTCCAAGGCTGGAGGTGTTCAGAGGTCACTGATGGTGGACTTGACTAGGATTAAAACCATCCAACTCATTAAGAATGCTCCTGTTTTGGACAGTGCTATGGAAAGAGGCTTGATCACACTCAACAGTGGATTGGTGTTTGGGAGAGGCTGGACACACGTTATTTTGAGACATATATCAAGCAACTTCACGTACAAGGTGATACACTGGGCAGAATGTTTGCTTGGTTATGCTGCAAGAAGATCCCTAGATCCAGGATATGCTCGACAGCGGATGAATGTAGAGAACACTAGCATTCTCAGACTGAGATTAATGGAATCTTTCAGAAGTATTATAAGGTATTATATGGGGATCTAGGGAATGTAGATGAGGCAGAAGCAGAATATACACTGTCACAAATTGCATTACCCAGACTGAACAGGAGCAGAGGGAGCTGCCGGATGCTCCCTTGATGGACCTAGACTGTGGATGGCGGTCTCCTCTCTCCAATCTGCGAAAATGCTCGGTCGGATGGCCTCCCAGCAAAATTCTACAATGAATAAAACAGTTATGTAATCCCTAAACTGTCGCTGACATATGAGACGGCATATGACAAAGTGATACTCGCAATAAATATGCAGGAATCAGTGATCGTAACTATTCTTAAACCAGGGAAACCACAACATAGGTGTGATTCCTATAGGCCTCTCTCCATGTTGAACCAGGACATTAAGTTCCTCAATGCTATGCTAGCAGGCAGATTGAGGCAGGTAATTTCCTCGCTTATACATAAAGACTAAACAGACTTTGTTCCATGCAGGAACATTTCACTAAAGCTGAGGAGGCTACATTATGTTAAAGATAGGACTGGGGTGATGGAAGTACTCTATTTGGTGGCCTCGTTGGATGCTATCAACGTGTTTCGCTCGGTACAGTGGGTGTGGATTAACGCTGCGCTCCAACATTTGGGAGTTGGGGAAGGTTTCCTATGCTGGGTAAGGTTGATCTACACTAGACCCATGGCTACGGTGAAAACTGCCTGCGCCCCCCATGTTGTTTAGCCTAGCACTGGAACAATTAGGATAGCCGGAGGGGGAGATCTTTGCAGGGAAGGGGAACATGGCAGATGGGGCTGAGAGGGAAATTTAAGGTAGAGATAACACCCAGATGAGTGGGCCTATTGCCTCACGAGACGAAGTCTAGATTTATCACGAGTTGTGAGAAGGCTTATGAAAGGTTAGATTATGAGCAGACTTTCGAGGTGTTTTGGTCACCTAACATTAGGATAATGTTGGCATTTGTTTGGATGTTGTTGATCAATCCAGCCCATTTGACGCAATGACCACGCTCGACGTAAGGGGTAGAAGGAAGTGATGACAGTAAGGGAGGTGTTGTCAGTGATCAGAAATGTACTGAGTAGGGCTCATCGGGCACTCTGTGAAATGAAAGCTTGTATGGTAAAGCAGAACTACTTGTTGCTCACGTATTCACAATATTTAATATGCTTCTTTGAATATACTTATCCTAACAATACCCTTTCTCAGGCTTACCATCTCATAACAGACATTGTGCAGTTTTTTATGTTCACCTACATGCAGTAAGAAAATTAACAATTTCACACTTAACCTGGATTTTCCATTTCTTACCAAAAGGTATGAGTGGACCTAGTCCAGGCAGGCTGGGTAGTATTGATTATCTTTCTCCAGTTATTGCTGAGTGGGAAACCACATGTTTATAAAGTCCTTTGTCTTGAAGCAACTAGGCCAAACCCTATCAGGCATCAATGGGTTGAATAATGCGAGCATAAGATTTTTGCAAAGCACGTTCTTAGTGATATTGGCTTCTCTGACACCACAGGGGTTGATGTGGTCCGTGATATGCTTCTCCAATCGATGGGCCTGAGTATCGGTGCTGGCCGAACAGGGGTACTTCTCTGAATGGTGATCCATCACAGAATCTACGTGGATCTGAAGCTCATCATCAGTGAAGAGCTTCTTCCTTGGTGGATGCTTCTCCTGTGCCTGATCTTGGTGTGAAGCCTCTTCCTGCTCTGCAGGGCGTCCCCTCTTGGACCTACTGTCCCTTGGTGCTGCCTGTTCCTCTCTTGGCCTCCGACCATGTCCACATACATTTGCCAGGTTACCTGTGGCCATGTCCTCCTAGGGCTGGGGCATATGTGTCCTGACCACATCCCGATCTTCTCCCTTCCCCTTTTGGGGCCTTACCACTCATGGTTCAGGAAAGAAGTATGAATGAAAAGTACCCCCAAATATGTCCCACCATAGAAACGAGTTCCAACATGGCTCCAAGGCACATCTAAAGTAATAAGTGGTATGCAATATTTAGTGCCTCCCCAATAAAATAAATTGCGTACGCGACAAGCGGAAAGCTTCCAAAAATGGAAGAAAAGTGGTGCGCAATGCGCAGTGACACCCCCATAAAAGAAATTGCACACTCAATACCCAGAGAGCTTCAAAAAATGAAAAAAAAAATGGTATGCAATACACGGTGATCCCCAAAGAAAAATATGTGTGCACGATATACCAAAAGCCTCACAATAAACTAAAATGACATGCGTGAATGTGCAGAGTCAACTCCCAAAACCAAAAATGCGGTACACGTTACTTGAAGGAAACAGCTTGCGTGGCACCCCAAATGATGTCTACAATACTCTATTGTCCATCTTCGTACCTTCTCGCACACAGCCAGTGATGAGTGTCGCACCTCTTAAATATCCCATCACTATACATAGGCATGCCATCTGCAGTGCCTTGCATGTAAGTTATTCACTGAGAGCCTTTCCTCTCATCTCCATGTTGCCTTGTCATTAGATGCCATGAATTTGATTCCTCGTGCCTCTGTGCCTTTTATTTTGCCTCCTCCAACAGTTTATTGCCTTAAACCCCCACCATCTGCTGCTGCCTTGTGAGTGTCTGCTGCCCATCAACATTGTCGTTGAGTGCCTACTGTTCCACCATTGCCTGTTCACTTGTGGCTCACCTGTGAGGCTCTTTGATCAACTCTACTGCTGACAAGGGACTTCCACCTCTCTGTAACTCCACCACCACCGCTCCACAGCACGTCAGGACCCAGCTGTGCCACACCTGCCTCAGGGGTTGCCATGTTTGGCCCATCCTCACCTCCATTGTTTGGCACCCCCAAGGCGAGGCAGAGGGCTGCCAGCTTCACCCACAAAGAAGTTGTCATCCTGCTGGATAAGGTCCTGATGTACTTTGTTGCCCTCTTCAACCCAGCAACACAGCATGCGAAGGGCGGACATATGAAGATATGGGAGGACATCATGACTATCATCAATGCGGAGACGGTGGCAGTCCATACCATCGACACCTACAAAAAGCGCTGTGAGGACTTGAAGCACCAGAACCAGGAGAAGGCAAAGGCCGCCTTCGAAGAAGGTGCCACCATGGAGGTGCACCGTTCAGGTGGCCATCGGTTGTCACCCCTTCAGCTCTGTGTCCTGGGGACTTTCTATCCAGCACGCCTCTCCCAGATTCTTCATTGGAAGTCATGTCTGGAAGCTGCTGCTGCACAGCCATGTTGTGCACTGCTCTACATTGTATGTGTGGCATGGGTATGTATGATTGCAAGTACTTACTCATGTACACAGCATGTGTGTTCCAATGCTCTACACCTACAAGCAGTCTCATGCCTTTGCTGTGTGTATGTGATGCCAGAAATCTTGTAATGTGCCCTGGCGTGGGTGTGTGCATTGACAGTTTGTGTGATTTTGTGCACAAGCAAATTGAGTTGATAACTACTGGGACCATATGTGTAATGCTATGATCTGCCAGGCGTGTATCCAATTTATACATACAGTACTATGTGTAAGTATATATCACTGACCTGGAACGGAAGCAGCAGTTTGAGGATAGGAGAATCCGCCTGGTCACCATATTCCCTCTCAACAATGAATAGGGACAGAGTTTCCAGTGAAACCCTCTGGGGAGAAAACCATGCAAATCTCCTCAGGGTGTTTTCGGATTCCTTCTGCAAACCTGATGACTGGCCTCAGGAGGGTTGTACTGGTTGATGAATCGTCTTCAGTGTTTTGCAGGAGGTTTGTGGAAAGCTGAGCAAGATAGAGGGGAATTGTCAGTAACAACGCATGAAACAGGGAAACCAGGAGTGGCTAAGTAAGAGAGATGAGTTACCATTGATGACACTATCGGAGAGAGAAGGAAGGGCTGCTTTAGGAGACAGCGTGGACTGATGCTTGCAAGTGCCGGGTAGATTCCTAAAAGATACAGCAGGTAAGAGAAAGTAGGCTCAGGGTAGGGGGCAGGGATCGGAGTTCCAACCTACCCATTGCCGAGTAAGGCTGCGCAGTATCTGCGGTAGCTGAGGATCTGCAGAGTTACCTGCTGTTCGTGGTGTGCGGCTACGAGCGGGAGAAAGGAAATGTCAGCGGTCCGGATCGTGACACTGGGAAATATGAGCAAGGCTGACAAGCATCTGCTGGGGAAATGAAAGAAGGAGAATAAGCGAAAGATCAGAAAGCAGAGCAGTTACTAAGGGAAAGTGAACACAGCGTTCCTGCCCAGAAGGGCGACGTCTGAGGGATAAGGAAGCAGCAATCGGGAGAGCTACAGGAAAATAAGAGATTCATATGCGAGGGAAATGGAGAGAATTAGCTCAGCACAAAAGTCAGATACAAGAAGTAGCTTGAAACCAAGACAGTGAGTGGCAAACCTACGACGCGTTTTCTAAGAAAAGCAGCAATGCAGAGCACTTCTGTTCGTGGAGCTAGATTAACTGTTTCCACAGTGGGAGGTGGAGCCTGCCGTCTGCATGCACACAGAATGCCTAAAACGCAGCGGCTATTGCCGGGCGCCATCTTTCCGGAATTCCATAATGTAGAGCCAATCCTCTTCCACTTCTGATATAGCGACCAAAGGAACCTATTCCTCAGGCCAATATGTGTATAGTGTGCAAAAAACAAGGAGCCTCCAGGGAGTCCTTTGGCCAGACATTAGTCCCTGTTACAAGAGCCTTACCCAGATTCTTTAGATCACTATCTTTCACAGAGGAGAAATATCCAAAACATATCAGTCTCAGTCCTGCCTACAGGCAATCCAGCACCAGAATGCTAGGCAATTCTCTGAACAAGAGTATCAACAGCAACCCAAGACACTTGTTTCACTCTGGGTGGACCTCATCCGTAGGGTGGAGCTGTGCCTCTCTAAGAATAGTGAGCAAGGGGTTAACATCTGGATTCTGCTAGCAACTTAGGGTGAGACCCAAAGTAACATCAATTATGCAAAAACTGGGGGGGGGGGTCCTGGGAGTCCCTGGTGTCTGCCAGGGTTCGATATGCAAGGCAGCAGGAAGTGGAGAGGCAGCGAGCATGGGATGTGCCCATCCAGAGGGTCAGGGCCAAAAGGAATGAGCGAGGGGAAAGGGGGCGGACAACCATCCCGGGGCAGTCCTGCAGTGTGGCGAAGGAGGCAGAGACATACTTTCTGGACATCCTGAAATCCCTACATGAACATATAGAGATTTACTGACAGGAGGAGATGTTGTGGTGGAGTCGGCCCTGGTGGGCCCACTGCCATTGTAAATAGTCTAATAGTGTTAGGTTTCATTTTTGACTTTCTTTTGATTTCATCCTTGGAAATTTTCTCCTTCCCATTTTTATCTGTACATAGTTTTAATACAAATGTTACGTTGTTCATATCACACTAGTTGCAGTCTCTTTATGCATGTGCACTTTTACTTTTTCAATGTTGTCAGAGCACACAGTTCCAATGGATGTGATATGGGTTGGGTCCTCAATGTTTGTGTCATGTCGTTACTGTGATGTTGGCCAGTGGACATGTGGGCATGTTCCTGGTGTGTGATGGATGTGGCATCTGTGCTCAATTTACATGGGTAGGGTCTTGGAGATGTGGGAGGCGCAGTGCTTTTCAATATCATATTTCTGACAGTTTTGTCATACACATAGATCAATTGTCTACTATTGGGCTTTGAAATACATGCAAGTTGCTTTTTGAGTACATGGTGTGGATGTGTGTGTGATAGTGGTATGACATGTGTGTTCAGAAAGTGCTTGACATGTTGCCATTGTTTTGACTGACTTGGACATGGGCACATCCATTGCACATGTAGGTATGGGCAATTAGACAGCTTGGGGTGGGAATAGCTGTTTATCTGTTCCCATTCCTTTTGAAGGGTCACTGTGTGTTTAGTGTTGGCGTGTTGGTGTTGTCTGAGTTAGGCTCATTGGTGGTTGTTTAATGGTATGCAAACAGGGTTGGTTGTGTTTATGTTGAGATATGTGATGTATGTGTTAGTGCCCTCTCATTGTCGATGTATACTCACTTGTTCATGTACCTTGCCACATCTTCTACTCTGCCTGTTGTGTCTGGTGATGTTTCATTTACCTCTGCACATTGGCTATTGGAGTTATGGTTTGTTGTATGTTACATTGAACTTGTGTCCACCAATGTTTCAGTGTTCCTTTGGCACTAGCAACTCCTAGATTTAGGCGAACAAAAGCGGGTGGAGCTAGCTTCCCTGGTAGACCTGCCCAAGCTTGGAATGCACTTCCTATTGCATTGAGAGCTAATCTACCCTACTCCAGATTTAGATGTAAGGTGAAAAGTTGGATCTGGACCAACGACAACTAACAAACTGAACCCTTGCACTAGGCCCTGGATCACTGCATACAACTGCCTTGATACTTCTGAAATTTGGACTGCAGACCATTTCACTGCCCTCTGTGGGTTGTGAGGTACCATCATCTTGTGCTTTTGTATATATGTACTGTAAATATGGTAACATGACTTGTATTGCATCAGCTATTTGTATCCTCTGTATGTAACCTACGCTTAAGTAATCTTGTACCTGCTGCGCCCGGCTACCCCTGAGTTTGGAGCGCATTATCAAATAATAAACATAAACATAAACTTGCTTTTGAATGTTGTAGTAGCTTATTTCATAGTGTGGGTGTTTCTCACTGTGGTGTTCACTGCATATTGTTGTGCTACACTCCTCACATGGGCACTCAATGGGAGATTGTTTTTTTTTTTTTTTTTTTTTTTTTTTTTTATTTGATTTAGCTGTATTGGACACAGCCTTTCAAATTTATACACATTACACATAAAATATATTTGACAATTTACATAGTATAAACCCAACATAAAAATATACTGTTATCTCCCGTTATATAAAAGCAAAATCAAGAGGAACGAATTATCAATTTTACAATAAAACCCAATAAAATACCACATTTCTAATTACATTTCATCTGTACCTTTTCTTCCCATCATAGCAAAATCTTTTATTATCCTTCTCCATTTTTCAATTATTTAATACTACGTATCACTATCTCACTTGAAAGCGTAACAAAGCACACAATCTCTGCGCTGTACCATAATCATTCTTTGCTATTTACCGGGATATGCTCATTTAAGTTTAAGTTTAGAGCATTAATAAACAGTAATATTGCAATATTCATTTTTGCTTCTTGACTGTGATATAATTTTCCCCATAGTACTTCATACTCAAGGATACACTGATTAGTAAACATATGTTTAAAAAATTGACATCTTTTCTCAATTAATGCAGGACAAGCTACAATGAGATGCTTTACAGTTTCCAATTGATGCGGAACCCCACAGAATCTACAGTCTCCGTTTGTGATTATTTTACGCATCACTTTCAGTTCATTTGTTGGGCATAAATTCAATCTAAACCTTAGATAATTAAATCTATTTTTTGGATCAGGAAATCGAATCAAATATTGCTCTGTTTTATGCAGTTCTTTAATTGCATATGGTTGATTCTTGAACAACCTCAATTTCAAGCAAGCCTCCCTGGTCTTGATCCAGTCACCAAGCCACAGCTTTTTCTTGGCTCTGTCTGGATTATTTACCAAGAGAATGATATCTATACCAGCTTCATTCATGATTGAAATTATCCATTTTCGCCACTTTACAATTTTGTTATTACTTGCATTTAGCATGAAATTTCCTATAACATGCATAACCCCATTTTCTTCATTAGCCATGAGATATTTACGATAAAGAGACAGCACTTTCCATAAGTACACAGCTTTTAAAGAAATCAACCCCATCTCATGGCGTAGTAAGCAAACTGGGACAGATAGAGGTAAACCACAAATCGATTTCCAAAAACGACCTTCCATTCTACTCCAAGATCTTTCAGCAATCATATCCCTAGTTTCTGATGCATATGTAAGAGTAGGAACAACCTTTTGTTTATAGAAGGTCATCGCAGGGATTAAGGAGAACTTTCCAAATTTAGCTTGTATAATCTTAGTTTGTGATATACCCGTTAACAATTTTTGATTTAGATCTCTGAAGAATGGTCTGTCTTGTGTATCATTACTGATTTGTAGACCTAAATATTTATACTCATTCACTGTCTCAATCAGAATATTCTGCATGGCCCATGGTGTGATCACAGTTCTCCGCTTTTTATTTTTACCCAATATCATGATCTTACATTTTTCTTGGTTTATTTTCAAATGATTTTCATTGGCATATTTACTCAGGGCTGTCAGGAGCTCGCGCAACCCCCCCGGAGTTTTAGCCAGCAGAATCAGATCGTCAGCATAAAACAGCCAGGGGATTGCACGTCCTCCCAGACGTGGAGCATCAGCTCTGCAGTTTTCAAAGTCGTGTCTAACTGCAGTCATAAAGAAATTAAACAGAGTACTTGCTAATATGCATCCCTGCTTTAGGCCTCTGTGCGTCGGGATGGGATCCGATAGCGTACCATCTGAGGCTAGCCTAATTTGGACAGTTGTACCCGAGTGTAGCTCATTTATCCAATAAATCAGATACGCTGGACAGTCCGCCTCTCCTAGTTTCTTTATTAGCAATTTTCTGCATACCGAGTCAAAAGCGGCTTGAAAATCAATGAAGGCCAAGTATACCATTTGACCCTTTAGACTTTCCTGTTCCTTAATGATTTGCAAGATATGCAAATTAATGGCAGTTCCCATCCCCGGCATAAAGCCTGTTTGGTTTGGGTCCCTCATTCCTCCCTCACACAACCATTTGTTTAGATCTCGCAAGATTAATCTAGCAAACAATTTACTTGGTATGTCTAATAGCGATATTGGCCTGTAGTTCGCAGGATTTTTATTATTGCCCTTTTTATAAATTGGGATGGTGATGGATTTTTTCCACGACGATGGAATAGAGTGGGTTTCAATTATCTGCTGAAATATAAGAAAAAAGATGTTTGCCCACGCCATTGGATGTCTCTTGATCATTAGATTCGATAAACCGTCTGGCCCTGGTGCGCGCGACGTTGATAGTTTTGATATATAAAATAATATATCCGCAATATCAAATATGATATCCTTACCTTGTATATAATTCACCGGAATCCGGCTATTCACTAAGTTAGATTCAGCATAGAGGGTTTTATAAAATGAAGCCCATACCTCCTGTGGAATGGGATTCAGCTGGTGAATCATTTCGACCTTAGCCTGGGGGACTTTCAAAAGGTTCCAGATCTTTGCTGAGTTTTTTGATTTTAATTGTTCTAACATATTTTCCGCATCCTGTTGATACATTAACGCATGTCTTGATTTTACCCAATTTTTGTAGTTACATTTCAGGGATCTAAGTCTGGCATCTCTTTTCGACGGACTTAAGTATTTTAATTGTCTCTTTTCTTTCCTATATTGTGCTTTCCGTACAGACACGTCTTCATCATATGAGTGTAGCCTCAACTTAGAATTTATTCCTGAATTGTTCATTATTTTAACTACGAATATCTGCATTTCTTCTACGTAAGTGCGGTCAGTGCCTTTAATCTGATTTTGTCGATCATTTTGAGTTCTCATAAGATTCTGCTCCAATGTTTTTAATGACTGAGGAGACCATTTAAACCTATTGCGAGCTGCATTTAAGGTTAAATTAGTAGCTCGAGAGTTGTCAAAATATTTCTTTTGAGCATTCCAATTCCATTGCATAGTCTGGATATCATGATCACTAGATGTCTGTGAGACAATTGTGAAATTTACCATACTATTAAACAAGGAGTTATCAACAAAAGTAAAGTCAATCATAGATGATTGCGAACCCCGATGCCAGGTGTTTTGTTGTGGAATGTCCCCTTCTATTGCTCCATTCAGTTTGAATAGTTGCCTTTCCTTCATTAACAAATTCCATTTCATCGCCACTGCGGATAGTTGTTTTCCCTCTTGTCTTTGACAGGTAATGTTAAGATCGCCTGTGATGATGACATGATCACAGGACCGATCCACGACTGTCATGTTCAAGAGCTCTTCAAGGGCGGTAAAGAAAACTTCTTCTGTAATTGCTCCATGATTCCAATAAACATTTATTAACCCTATTGTTCTGGTGTATATTTTTATTCTTACCAATTGAAGAAAACTATTTGGAGATGCCCATGGTTCCAAGTAGACATTTGGTGATATTTTTATAGCCACCATCAGAACAGCCATCGGTCGACCTTTTACAGGGACTATTGCCGGTATCAGAGATATTATATGATTGTCCCAGACCGGGGCAGTTGCCAGCCATATTTCTTGGAACACTAAAATATCATATTGGCCTAGAATAGTATTCTTAAATTTGGTTAGATGTTTAAAGCCTCTGGTGTTCCAAGAGGCAAGAGAGACAAATGTGGAAGGCTGAGATAGTTAATTCCCACATGATCTTCCAGGCATATCATCTGATCGACTAAGACTCTCCAACTCATTGATCGAAAATTGATTAGTGTATTGGTTCTTCACATTTTGATTTGCCTTAGATTGATATTGATTTCTCCCCAACGGAGTCGGTAGTTGCACAGGTTCAGCTAGATTTATTAACACAAAACCCAGTTCATATAAATCCATTCAGGCTTGCCACAAAGCATTTTTGACAAACCCTGATTTCATCCATAGTTTAACCACTGATAGGTCAGAACCGTGTATAAACTCCACTTGTTCAATGTCACCCGAACAAATCCCCTCTAATGACGGTACATCTGAAATGATGTTCATAACAGATTGTCTATTCAAATCAAAACATCGAAACGGGTGCGAGCGGCACTGCAGAATCAGGTGATGCATTGTTACAGATTTTACCAATTTTCCTTGTGCTCTTCTAGGGGCAGAGATCGGATAAGGTTGATTCCGAAAGGCTAGAGGAGTTGTATTAAACGATGAAGCATCATTCCCGACATCGTTTTTCCCATCACTCTGCTGCGCTACATTCGGTCTATTTACAATGGAAACGATTCTCTTTAACGAGTTTTCAATTTCCTCTTTCCACTCTTTCAATCTTAATATATTCTCACCCACCAATTCCACTGATGCCACTCGCACTCCTTCCTTTGCAAATTCAGGCAACATCGTACCATTTGAAGTAGAAGTAGTAAACTCAGGCTCCGCTTGAGCTTTCGGAGCTTCCCGTGCAGTAGTCACTTCCCTTGCATCTGTACTCTCATTCTGATTACTCAACAATACTAAGTTATCAAGGGGCTCATATGCGAGGGAGGCTAGTTTATTTTGACTTGCTTGACTAGTTCTGATTAACATTGCGTCCCTATACTTATTGGCTATTGCTTTTCGAGCCAGAGCTGTTACAGTTTTTGGTTTTGTCAGAGATTGTAAAAAGTGCCTATTACCAGAGATCTTAGAATTTGGTAAGGTTTTCAAATTTTTTGACTTTTTAGTTTCTTGCACTTTTACCATCTGAGTCTTTTGATTTTTTTTTTCAAATATCAAATATGTTGGCTCTTTATCACCTGTCAAAATTACATTAGTATTTTCAACAACCATTTCTTGATGAACCTTTTCATCACCTAGTGTGGACGGGGTTATCATATTCTTCACTTTTGTTGTTTTTTTTTTCTTCAAGCATTGCTGGCCTATTTGACATACTTCCTTATTGTCCGCATTTAATTTCGAAATAGGCTGTATGTCGATCTTAATGGGGTCTTGGACCAATATTAAAGATTTTTCATGATCTTCAATCTGCTTATTATTAGTTAGTGGTTTTAATCTTATTTCTTTCCCAGCATCTTGTTGTAAGATCAGTTGCTGATTCTGATTACAATCAATCAATAAAACATCATGATCATTAGTATAATTCATCTTTCTTTGCATATCAGTAAGATTTTTCCCCATTTGAGATTGTACATTATTACAAGTCTTACACTGTTCGCATGACGTCAAGTTCGCTGACTGTCCCTGGACCAGTTTCAATAACAACATCTGTTGATCATTCAATTTTGTGTCCAACGAATCATATAGCCTTGTCAGTGAAAACAGCGCAGCATTCATTGTTTGGATAGAGGTCTCCAAACCAATTACAAAATTCCCCTGCGTAATCTGGTTATTGCCACCAGGGTGTACGTAGTTTCTGCGCGGAGTGGGCTGCACAAAAGAACATGATAACACCGAAGATTAATTTTGTGTCGGTGAAAACATTATTGGGGATCTCGATAGATCATGCCGAATTGCATCGTTATCGGGAAACTGCTCAACCAAATTACTGTTATCCGGCATTCTTATAGGAACAGTGCTGTCAACATTAGAACCTTCTTCCAAGACCGGGAAAACCTTCACTATAGCACTATCAGAGGGAGAGCCCGTACAAACATCTTGCTTAGCGCCGCCTTGATTTATATCAACTACAGTTACTGTAGTTTGTTGTGAAATGATAATAGGCAACGTTTCTTTATCACCCCCCTTAACGGCCAATTGTTCTTTAATTTGTCTCTCCTGACCTTCCACCATAAATGAGAAGGGAGTATTATCAATATCTTGAATTAACTGATCTTTGATATTACTACCCAAGGGCATTTTTGCTGTTTCTACATTCAACAAGTTTTCTTGAGGAGTTTCTTTTCCCTCCCCCATTTTGGGCCCCAGCGCACAAAACTTTCGTATGTCAGCCAATGGAGCACAAGACCGAGATACAGTTGCTGACTTGGACGCTCGTTTTAGATGAATAGTACGCGAGGAGGATTTCGGGGTCATGATTGATTCTGCTACGCATACATTAATTTTTTCAATTGCAGGCATTCCTGATTTAAGCGTCAACACCATTGTAATGAAAGGGGAGAAATTTTCACTTACGGTAGGTAGATTAAGAGTATTAGGAAGTGTTCACAAAACGTACAAAACTCTCCACACAGAAATTGTCACTCGCAACTAGCAGTGAACAAGGTTGATATTTAGAACAGTGCGTCGCTGCTCCGTGGCTACGCGGCTAAGCGGCAAAGCGGTACTTAACCGAGTACTTGCCCGAGATGCGCGCGCGCGATGCGCGTGCGTTTGGGCTGTTAAGCAATATCCAATGGGAGAGGAAAAAATCACAGACCAATCCGTGGAGAAGGGAGGCGGGATGCAGCAAAAGTGTCAATCAAGGCGCTGAGGAAAGAGAAATGAGCAGGAGCCAATCAGCCAAAAGTCAGCCAAAGTTCGCACATGAAAGTCAGTTGCCAATAAGCTCTGGCGCAATGGTCACCTGTTTCCCTCGTTGTACACGTCTCAGCTCCTTACAGTCTCGCAGCTTCTTTCACAGTGGCACCCGGCTTGAAAACAAAAGAGACCGCGGCAAAGCGGTACTTAACCGAGTACTTGCCGAGATGCACGCGCGCGATGCGCGTGCGTTTGGGCTGTTAAGCAATATCCAATGGGAGAGGAAAAAATCACAGACCAATCCGTGGAGAAGGGAGGCGGGATGCAGCAAAAGTGTCAATCAAGGCGCTGAGGAAAGAGAAATGAGCAGGAGCCAATCAGCCAAAAGTCAGCCAAAGTTCGCACATGAAAGTCAGTTGCCAATAAGCTCTGGCGCAATGGTCACCTGTTTCCCTCGTTGTACACGTCTCAGCTCCTTACAGTCTCGCAGCTTCTTTCACAGTGGCACCCGGCTTGAAAACAAAAGAGACCGCGGCAAAGCGGTACTTAACCGAGTACTTGCCCGAGATGCGCGCGCGCGATGCGCGTGCGTTTGGGCTGTTAAGCAATATCCAATGGGAGAGGAAAAAATCACAGACCAATCCGTGGAGAAGGGAGGCGGGATGCAGCAAAAGTGTCAATCAAGGCGCTGAGGAAAGAGAAATGAGCAGGAGCCAATCAGCCAAAAGTCAGCCAAAGTTCGCACATGAAAGTCAGTTGCCAATAAGCTCTGGCGCAATGGTCACCTGTTTCCCTCGTTGTACACGTCTCAGCTCCTTACAGTCTCGTAGCTTCTTTCACAGTGGCACCCGGCTTGAAAACAAAAGAGACCGCGGCAAAGCGGTACTTAACCGAGTACTTGCCCGAGATGCGCGCGCGATGCGTGTGCGTTTGGGCTGTTAAGCAATATCCAATGGGAGAGGAAAAAATCACAGACCAATCCGTGGAGAAGGGAGGCGGGATGCAGCAAAAGTGTCAATCAAGGCGCTGAGGAAAGAGAAATGAGCAGGAGCCAATCAGCCAAAAGTCAGCCAAAGTTCGCACATGAAAGTCAGTTGCCAATAAGCTCTGGCGCAATGGTCACCTGTTTCCCTCGTTGTACACGTCTCAGCTCCTTACAGTCTCGCAGCTTCTTTCACAGTGGCACCCGGCTTGAAAACAAAAGAGACCGCGGCAAAGCGGTACTTAACCGAGTACTTGCCCGAGATGCGCGCGCGCGATGCGCGTGCGTTTGGGCTGTTAAGCAATATCCAATGGGAGAGGAAAAAATCACAGACCAATCCGTGGAGAAGGGAGGCGGGATGCAGCAAAAGTGTCAATCAAGGCGCTGAGGAAAGAGAAATGAGCAGGAGCCAATCAGCCAAAAGTCAGCCAAAGTTCGCACATGAAAGTCAGTTGCCAATAAGCTCTGGCGCAATGGTCACCTGTTTCCCTCGTTGTACACGTCTCAGCTCCTTACAGTCTCGCAGCTTCTTTCACAGTGGCACCCGGCTTGAAAACAAAAGAGACCGCGGCAAAGCGGTACTTAACCGAGTACTTGCCCGAGATGCGCGCGCGCGATGCGCGTGCGTTTGGGCTGTTAAGCAATATCCAATGGGAGAGGAAAAAATCACAGACCAATCCGTGGAGAAGGGAGGCGGGATGCAGCAAAAGTGTCAATCAAGGCGCTGTTTCCCTCGTTGTACACGTCTCAGCTCCTTACAGTCTCGCAGCTTCTTTCACAGTGGCACCCGGCTTGAAAACAAAAGAGACCGCGGCAAAGCGGTACTTAACCGAGTACTTGCCCGAGATTGCGAGATTGCGAGATGCGAGATTGTTTTATCCCTCCCAAGGTACCGCCAACCACTCAGCCACATCTGTAATCAGCCACTGCCTTCTCTCATGTCAACCATCACCTCTGCCACTGATATGTAGATTAGTCCCATGATTGCTGGTTCAGTCTAGCTGCTACAATGTCTTTTCTCTCTGAGTTTCTAACTCTCTGACATGCTTTACATGACCCCCCCACAGGCCTGTTCTGCTTTGGTCACTGGCATAGACTATGCTACCCCTTCCTAACTGTCTACTTTGGCACAGGTGGGGATGCAACCAGACATTCTTTGGATTATGCCATTCTGTGATTCGTTGGACTTCTGTCCCCTGAGGGCATTCACCTGCAGTAATGAGAAGCCATTGCAATGGCCCAAAGACACTATACATATGCCACATTGCATTGCATCACCATATCACATGTACATTGGGTCGTAATCCTGCCCCTACTCTCCTTCACACCCCTTGCTTCTCCCTCACCCACTCGCGGGCCTCCGCTGCCCCCTCCTTCGCTCCTCTTTCTCTCCCATAGCACCGGATGAATTCTCTAGACAAGTCCTCTCAATGAAAGTCTCCTCCAAACAAGTGTTCCCCTTCTCCTCCAGAACTATCAAGGACAGCAATGCCTCCCTTGCTCCAGCCTTGGCTGATTTCTGCAATTGTTCCTTTGACAATGGCTCCATCCCGCTACCCCTGAAGCACTCGTTGTGCACCCTCTCCTCAAAAAGCCTTCTGCCGATACCTCCTACCTGGCTAACTACCACCTTATACCCATTACCCCCTCCTGGGAAAACACTTGAAGAAGCTGGTCATCTACCAGCTGATGCACCACCCCTGAATCTGTTGGATATCTCCACAACTACCAGTATGGCTGCAGAGCAGCACAGGCATGCAAACTGCACTCCTGAACACTCGCGAAGACTTGCTCTCTAACTTGATTCCAACTCTCCTTCTATTCTCATCCTTCTTGATCTTTCCTCTGCCTGTGACACAGTTAATCATGGCACCCTTATAAATAGGCTCTGTGATAGCCTTGCATCACAGACCTGGCACTATATTGGTTGATCTCCTTTCTCTCTGACCGACAATCCAGGTTCAACTGGGTACTGTTCTCTCCTCCATCACACTCTTCAGCTGCGGCATCCCTGAGGGCTCTATCCTCTTGCCATGGCTCTTCAACATCTACCTTACCCCTCTGTCCCATTTGATATCCGCCTTCTCTCCTTACATCCATTGTTATGCAGACAACACACAGCTTTCCTTCAAGCTTGCCTCCACTGCCTCCTCTTCTTCCTCTCTCATTCCTGACTGAATGACTGCTAATTGTGCATGGTGCACTGATAACGATCTCTGCCTTAATGCCAGCAAAACTGAGATTCTTCTCATTGGGACCCCAGCTTCCTCCTTCCTCCTACTCTCTAGCCACCCTCCATGGCCCCCCCAACCTTGGCATAATTTTTGACTCCTCTCTCTCTTTCTCTCTACACATCACAGACCTTGCCAAGAAGGCCAACTTTCAGCTGCACCTCTTCAGAGGCTTTCTCCCATTCCTCACCTTCCCCCAGAAACTCAATGGGCCTCATTACGAGTTTGAAGGTAGCCATGGAGCTGTTAGCTGCCATCCAAATCAGACTTGTTTACCGGCTTCCTGCAATGGGGACTTACTGGGTCATTCCGACATAGGAGGACCCGGTAAGTCCTCCTTGCAGGAACCATTCCCCATTCTCATTTGAGCCCCATAGGGCTCAATGGGAATGGGGATGGAGGTAACAACGGGCACATTATGCCTGAGGTTTGGGGCAGAGGTGATTGGGGTGAGGGGAGTGGGGTGTTGTAGCAGAGGACTGCATGGGGGTTGTGGCGAAGGTGACTGGGATGATGGGGGCATAGTAGCAGGGGGCTGCCTGGGGGTTGTGGGGAGGTGAGCGGGATATGGGGAGGGAGCTGTAGTAGCAGGGGACTGCCTGGGGAATGTGGCAGAGTCAGTGGGGTAAGGGTTGGGTGTTGTAGTAGAAGGGGGCTGTCTGGGCATTGGGGCAGATGTCAGTGGGAGAGGTTTGTGTGTCAGGACTTTAGGGGGCTGCCTGGGGTTTGGGGCAGAAGTGAGTGTGGGGCTTGGGGCAGAGATGAGTGGGGTCAGGGGAGTGGGGCATAGTAGCAGGGGGCTGCCTGGGGGTCATGGTGGATATGAGTGGGTTGAGAGGTGGCGGTGTTGGAGCAGAGAACTGCATGGGGGTTGTGGCAGAGGTGAGTCAGGTGAGGAAAGGAGGGTGTAGTAGCAGGGAGCTTCCTGGGAGTTGCAGCAGAGATGAGTGTGATGAGGGGGGTGTAGTAGCAGGGGACTGCCTGGTGGTTGTGGGGGAGGTGAGCAGGATGAGGGAGGGAGTTGTAATAGCAGGGGACTGCCTGGGGGATGTGGACGAGTCAGTGGGCTCAGGGGGAGGGGTAGTAGCAGGGGGCTGTCTGGGCATTGGGGCAGAGGTCAGTGGGAGAGGTGGGGGTATCAGGACTTGACGGGGCTGCCTGGGTGTTGGGGCAGAGGTGAGTGGGGTTGTGGGGTTGTCAAGACTTGAGGGGACTGCCTGGGCCTTGGGGAAGAGGTGAGTGGGGTAACAGGAGGGGGGTTTAGTACAGGGGAACTGACTGGAGTTGTGGTGGAGGTGAGTGGGATAAGAAGTGGGGTGTGTAGCAGCTGGGGGCTGCCTGGGGTTTGTGGTGGATGTGAGTGGGGCTGTGGGGGTCAGCACTTGAGGGGGCTGCCTGGGGGTTGGAGCAGAGGTCACTGGGGTGGTGAGGGGTGTCAGGACTTATGGGGGCTGCCTGGGGCTTGGGGTGGTGGTCAGTGGAGGGGTGGGGGTGTGCCAGTATTTGAGGTGCCTCCCTGGGGTTGGGGCAGAGGTGAGTGTGGGTGGTGAGGTGGTCAAGACTTGAGGGGGCTGCCTGGGGTTGTGTCAGAGGTGAGTAGGGTGTAGGGGTGTAGTAGCAGGTGGCTGTCTGGGGGTTGTGGCAGAGGTGAGTGAGGTGAGGGGAGGGGGTGTAGTAGCAGGGGGCTTTGTGGGGGTTGTGGCAGAGGTGAGTGGGTTGAGGGGAGGGGGTATAGTAGCAGAGGGCTGCTTGGGGATTGTGGAAGGGTTCAGTGGAGTGAGGAGGGGTGTAGTAGCATAGGGCTCCCTGGGTGTTTGGGTCGAGGTCAGTGGGTGTGTCAGGACTTGAGGGGACTACCTTGGGGTTGAGCCAGAGGTCAGAGGTCAGTGGGGGTGGTGGGGGGTGTCAGGACTTGAAGGGGCTGCCTGGGTCTGGGGCAAAGTTCATTGGGGGTCATGTGGGGTGTCAGAACTTGAGAGGATGCCAGGGGCTTGGGGCAGAGTTGTGTGGGGGTTGTGGGGGGTTTCAGGAATTGAGGGGTCTGCCTGGTCTAGGGGCAGAGGTCAGTGGGATTGGTGGGGGAATCAGAACTTGAGTGGGCTGCTATGTCTTAGTGGTGTAGGTCAGCAGTTTGGGTACCTTGAAAGTAGGGGTCAGGGTCCGCAGTTTAGCCGGGTTGCAGCCTTGACTTATGGAGATGGAGCGATCTGAATGACACCTGGCCTAGTAGGATCGTTGTCGGTCTCCCCTTGTCCCCCCCCCTGCCTCATCGCGCCTTGAAACACTTGTGTATAGGCGCGTTACAAATGCCATATCATATCATATCATATCATATCATGGGGGGACCGCCCACAGTTTTGCCAGAGTGCAGCCATGATTTACGGGGGACCACGTGCAGTTTCTCTGGGGTACAGCCTTGACTTACAGGGGACTGCACGCAGTTTAGCCGGGGTGCAGCTTTGACTTACGGGTGACTGTGTATAGTTTTGCCGGGGTGCAGCCTTGACCTATGGGGGACCATGCACAGATTCGCTGGGGTGCACCCTTGACTCACGGGGGAGCATGTGCAGTTTCGCTGGGTGCAGCCATGACTTATGGGGGATCCGCATGCAATTTTGCCAGGGTGCAGTCTTGACTTATGGGGGACCGCATGCAGTTTATCCGGGGCAAAGCTTTGACTTATGCGGGGACCGTGCACAGTTTAGGCAGGGCGCAGACATGAATTATGGGGGACTGCTGGCAGTTTAACTGGTGTGCAGGCTTCACTTACGGGGGACCGTGAGCTGTTTTGCCAGGGTGCAGCCTTGACTTATGGGCGGACCACGTGTAGTTTCTCTGGGGTGCAGCCCTGACTACCGGGGGACCATGCACAGTTTCACCACAGTGTTGGATGGTGGGGCAAATGTAGACGCAAAGGAAGGTGCAAAGGTTGCTATTTGGCAATGGCTTTAGTTTGCTTGGGGGAGTGTTGTGGGCGTTTCAAGCGCAACTTGATTTTCTTTGTGCCTCGGGTTACTTTGCCCTTTGAAATCCATAAATACGTGGACATTGCGAAAAAAACATTTGTGGGCGCAAAATTTGTTTTAGGTACTAAGTACTTTGCAGGGACTTTGCACTATTTCTATGAATCTGGCCCTTTATCTAAGTTTATTGATTTTATTTCTGAAACCCAAAGTACCTGAGATGAGCTCCTTTATCAAAGATACTGCTCATGTCATTTACACTAAATAAGGATTAAGTTTTGACCATAATAAAGAAGTTCTTATTTGTATGGATATTGAGGAATTGTATACCAAAGTGCCACAAGTTAGAACTCTTGAAATAGTAGCTGAACCACTGGAGCTCCATTTTATTGCTCTGTCTAGGGGCTTAAAAAAGTTTGTAATCTTGTGCACAGAAATATGTCTCACTAAGAGCTTCTTCAGATTTCCAAAAACTTTATACCATCAAAGTGAGTGAACCGCGATGGGCTCCGCTACTGCCTCCAATCTGACAAACGTATAGGTCAACAAGTTTGAAGAGACTCATATTTATGCAAGAGATCACCAGTTCCATCGCAACATTAGAATGACGAAGAGATTTATTGATTAGATCCTGGTCACTTGGAATGGGCCCAAAGAAAAAATAGACAATTTTAAATCTGTTTGATAATTTGGGCCCAAAATTGCATTTCACATACACTTGTAACTCTTCAGACATTGCTTTTCTGGAGATTTCGATTTTTTGCAAAGACGTTTGAGATGGAACTGTTCAAATCTGTCCCATTTTGAGGAGGCAGCAGGGATACGCACCAATAAACATAGCAAAAAAAGCTTATGTGAAGAAGAACATTCGAAGTGCTAGGAAACTTGTAACCAATATACCAAGAGACATTTCTTTTACAATTTAAGAAGAAAAAGCCAGAAAATAAATTGGTATGTGTATCAACTTTCACTCACATATCTTTTAAGATGAAGAAGCACATTATCAAGCACTGGCATTTGTTACAGAAGGGGGCTTTAGCACTTATTCCTCCTCTTTTTACATTCAAGAAAACTCAAAATATCAGAAATGCTATAGTAAGATCTGACTTGTTGAAACCTAATACCAACAGAGAAGATACTTTACGAGAATCATGAGGGTCTTCCAAGAGCAACGGGACATGTCCCATGTGGACATTGCAGTGTCTGTAAATTCAATTGTAATTTTAATTCTAAGATGGTGGAGTACTGTATGAAGTGCCCTTGAGGGAAGGGATACATTGGTATGACCACCCACAACATTAAAGCAAGGATTACAGAACATAGTAGTTGCATATGTATTGGAAATATCAATGCATCTCTAGCCCAACATTGTTTTAATTATCAACACAAAGAGAATGATCTGCAATGGACTGTGTTACTAGAAGTTGATGGGCCTAATGGAAATGACACTTTGATTCATTCGGAATAAAAACTGATTTTTCTACGAGTCAATTCAAAGACCTTAATGAGGAATTCAGTCTATAGGCCTTTTTTTCACCGTAGGATTGGTATATGTGCATCTATTGAAGTCCATCCTCTTTTGGATACATGAAGTACATAGTGAGATTTGTCTTTGATACTAGATTAAGAGGGAGAAGCGTTTGACACTTCTGTTGAAGGCATTATTCCAAGACGATAATAGGCAGCTCTAAATAATTTTTGAGCATCTGTATAAAAGCATTTTTTCAAGATGATTATGGGTGGCTCAAAAATCTTCTCAGCATTCCCACTGTTGTTGATAGTGTTTTTATCAATTAATACATTCACCTTGGGAACCATGGCACTCATTAGTCCACTATAGATGTGTTGTTTGGTTTTGGATTTTCATTAAGAGAGAGAAATACAAAATGTCATGTGGTTTCTAACTCACAGCATCTCCCTTCTATCAAGCAGTGTTTAGCCATTCCAATATGGCCTCAGAGATTCCATACATCTAGAAATATGAAAATGTGCCCGATCACATGAGCTCTAGCAGTCACACAAGACAATCTTTAAATGCATCTCTGATGCAGATGACAGCTTGGAATCACCAACACTTGCCTGAACGGGAGTGTGTTAAGCTCTCTTACCATACCTAAATAAGGTATTTAGAATATTGGGGTCACTTTATGCCATGCATGTGGGGAATAGATTCACCTATTTAAGTTTAATTATGTTTACACTACTACACATGTAGAGAGTGTGAATAGCATTTTTGACTGGCTTTCCATGTCATTTTTAATAATGTTCAGGTATGCAGAGTAACAGGCCTCTTTTAAAGCATGTACCTTAGGCAGTGTCCCACTAATGTCAGCCCAGTACTCGTCACATTGCTGATAAATTAGATAACATATGTAGGGATTAGTCTCCACATATGGGCTCTCATATATTATAGAGTGGTGGAGACCAAGGCATTGTCATTCACATACATAGTGTGTTTGAATTGTAAGGTTCTCTGACCCATTCTTCGGCTTTTTATGTTTCAATAGACTAATGAAGTGAGAGGCTTACCCTCTGGTTGGAATTTAAACATTCAGAGGGGCATATTTTCACTATATGAGGTACACCCCGTGACCATTTACCTGACAAAATTCCCCACACGGATTTCCATTTAGATAAGTTCAGTAATCGGAAAGACTTTAGACTACTCTGTGACAATTGTCTGTTCTCGCTGGCATTGGTATTTATGCTTTAATTCTTCCAGAGGAAGGTGGCTTACATGTGTATAAACATAATTGTTGCTAATCAATCTCAAGCAGGTCATGTTAGAAGATCATAGGAAATCATAGTTATAAGTCAAGCAACTGAATAATGGTTCAAAGGTATTTTCTACACACTTTACCAATTATGAACAGAATTGTCTTTTGTGCACAGATCTTCTATGCAGTTTGCCATTTTAAATGTGGAGATATTTGAAGAAACAAGATTCTTTCATTGAATAATTGACAATTTTGGCCCTGAAGAATGTTTCCAAATTATGTGAACAGAAACATGTTGAGCATATGGGACTGTGATTAATGAAATATCCACAATACTTTAAAAGATTGCTTATGGTTATTGCATTTGAGTTCACTTTTGTCACTGAGTGCGGTGTGTTTTTAAAATGTTTTTTGAACATTTATTTCAGTCAATGTTTGTAGTGGTGTTACGGTATATGAATTATAATTTTTATATTTGTGATTTGATCTTATTTTTAAATGATTTAATTGTTTTTGATGAATAAAAATGGTAATATGTTTGCATACATGGTTTGGATTGATATGTCAGTTCTAGGTGTGTTTTAGTAAAATACTTATTTTTCTGAGGGCAACTTTGTATTTTTTATATGTGCCCAGTTCATCCGTGCAGACATCCCTTTAAAGTGCATGTGTATCATCTGGTTCCCATCATTATGAATGAGTAGCTCTGTAATCCTTCATTACACTGATATTTATCAATAACTGGACTAAAAAGAAGTATATTGCGACTTTTGAAATTAAGATAACGAACTTGGTTTGCAAAGAATCACAAACATACCACTCCTAAATTAGCTGGAACTTCATATCTCACAGCTACATTTTCCATTTGTAGGATAGTTCCACAAAAGCTGGAGATTTTTGGACAGTTTCACAAGATATGTAAGTGCTTGCTCATATAAAGACGTTCTTTCCAGAATGCAATTGCCAATTTCAATAGCACTGGGTAAACAATGTGTGTTATACTGAGAGGGAGCAGCAAACAAGCTAACTGTTTGCAACAAAACCATGTGTTATATGAATTTCCCACAGATTTTAATACTAAACAATGATACCTTTTAACTTTTGTTTCGGTAACTTTGGTATGTCTGCGTAAATAATCATTTATAGAGAGAAGTATCCTATTAAAAGGTGTGGTTGGTACTGAGAAGTCACCTAAAAACACCTAATGATGATGGTCTGTTTAACAGCATGCATGATACGGATGTCATGAATTGGTCTAACACTTTCTATTTTCCAAACAAGCCTTTAATCCTTTAGTCATTTGATTTTACAGTACCAACATCATTAAATACTCCATAAAAAATGTCTTGCATAGTTAGAATCCGTGAGAAATGACAGGGAATGTGTCTGTAGGAGCGGTAAACATGTCCACCTGATACATTGATCAACATCGGAACTACAGACATAATGGGCATTGCAAATAATGTGGTATGGTAAAGAACATCTGCCCTTAGTAGAAATACTGCTGCAATATTTTCCCCAGGCAATGCCTGAAGAATACGTTGCCACAGGTATTGGCATTGGATACATTGGATATTGGGAAAAAAATAGTGTGGTCAACATAGTTACGTGTTGTATAAGAGTACATGAAACATACATCAAAACTGACAGAGTAATCCTGATGTTTGGCATTGCCCATGGGTTGGTCAAGTAATAATTTCTGGGGGGAAATTGGCATATCTTTTTTGGTTAGTTAAAATGCTATCCCATTTAAGGTAAGGCAGTTTCTGTGCGTTCATAGTTTTTACTTAAGCATGCACTTGAAGACTTCAAATTCTGTTATTAATAGCACCCACATTAATTTAGAGCTATGATGTAAAATATAGTTTCTTACACATGCGTTATCTATAATACTAAATGTCAGAACAATGCTCTTACTGATAATACCCTAATTCACTTAAGGCATCCTCTTGATTATGGCCTCTGGTGCTCTGACACAGTCGAGCAATGCTTTGTCTCCTCCAGACACAGACAAATACCATGTCATCCAGATGACAATACACATATCCCAGTGTTGCCCATGTAACATCTAAAGTACCAGAAGTGGCCATCTTCCCCGTAGTCATATTCAACCTCTAAAATGAGCCAATAGGGAAAATAGGTGAATGTCTCCCTACACTTGCCCTAAAGATCCATCAATATGACAACAACATCCATCAACTTATTGTCTCCCACACATGGAAGCAAGGCTGTCAGGCGCTGACTTGAAAGTTAACTATTTGAAGTCAGAATTCATTCTGAATGGGGGCTCCACCAAACAAGGTTGGATCCAGAAATGGCAGACAGATTCTCTTCTCATCTCATATCAGCGCTAACCCCATTAGCGTTATCAATGACAGTGACGTTTTCTTGAAGGCACACTTCACGTAGAAAACTAGACAGGCGTATACCAATTTGTGCTCCTTTTCGAAAATTAAGCCCTTTATTCCTGCCACAAACTTTAGAGCCATCGTGCAGACCCTGGCCCTTTCCCAGTTGTTCATTAGGTGGCATCGGGAGTGTGTCAGAGGTGTGTTTTGGCCCATTGTCCTATTTACATTATATATTAATGGCCAATATAAGGCACTGGTTGAGTCAGCGGCAGACTTCCCACTGATTTGTAATAAACCATTTCTAATTTTGGTGTATGCTGATGACGTTGTCATTCTTGCTCGCACACCCAATGCTCTTCAGAAACTTATCAAGGTGTTTACTGACTTTATGGCAAATTTGGACTTAAAAATAAATACAGGCAAGTCAGCGGTGACTGTATCTGCACTAGGGAGAGTAAAGAAATTAAAAATGCGCAGTATACTTAGTAATGGTTCTGTTATTCCGTGGGTAACAGAATGTAACTATTTGGCTGTTCGTTTCTCAGAGAATAGGAAGACAATACATGTATGCAAACAAGACATTAAAATGAGTCAAACATTAGGGGGTGTAGCACGTTTTATAAGGATGTGTCAAGGGCAAGCACTACACATGATTCTGGAAGTATATCATGCACAGACCAAGCCTGCAACTAACTATGGAGCCTCATTATGGGGTTTTGAAAATGTATCTGTGCTTGAGTCTAAAGAAAGTAGCTTTTTTTAAATTACTGGATTTGCCTTGCTCGGCCCCAAATCATGCTGTGCATGTGGAGCTTGGGGTCCCCCATATTGGGGATGAATGGTATGGGGCCCTGTTCGTGCACAGGCTGAGCATTTGTTATGTTATGTTATGTTGAACCCGAGAACTTTTCGGACCCGAGAACTAATAAAAAACATGATTCATGGTGCTCTAGGAGGAGAATTCCATGGTTGACATGTGTACATAGATGTTATAAATCAAGTGCATCTTTGTGATTTACAGTGTCCTGCGAAACTACTGACTATGCAGGAGAGGACATTTTATAAAATGTTTATATTAAACTCCACTAAACTTAGAAGTGAATCAAGGAGGTGGCTGTTAGGCTCAAACATGAAACACACCATTATCTCAAAAACTGACATTTTACAGCCCTACTTGAACACAGTAATAAACCAGCAGATCATTGGATGATAACAAGAGCGCACTTTGATCCATTGCTGCTACAGGCCATAACAAAGAAATGGAAGGGGTATGTCCAGAATCTGGCTTGTCCGTGTAGGGAGGCAGTAACAGAGGACCTTTTGCATTTTATTTTGTCCCTGCTACACTGAAACCAGGAAAAGGAAAATGTTACCAATGCTAAATACACACAAGAGTCACTCAATGAGTTTTGCTCAAGGCGGATTCGGTCTTTGTTGGCTTGTGCTTTCTCACATACCTACGGAGGGCTTGGAACCTGAGGAAAAGCATTGTGGCTATTTCGGTGTAGCATTATTATATTATGATCTTATTGTTTATGGAGAATTTTAATGTTAGGGAGTTTTGTGGATTGTCTTAATTGTGTCTGATGTTTTTAAATATTTAGGCAAGTAGAGGTATTATATGTATTTCTAAATATTGTTCAGTACTGAAATCTGCCCTTTGTATGATTTGTCGCAAGATTCAGTTTGCTTTTATCTGTGTATGTGCTGTTATGGTATTTTATTCTTACTCAAAAAAAGTTTAAGAAATAAATATGACAATAACATCCATCAGCTTAAACGTGGCCTCCCACGCATTGAAGCAAGGCTGTCAGGCACTTACTTGACAGTTAACTATTTGAAGTCAGAATTCATTCTCCATGGAGGCTCCACCAAACACTTTAAATCCGGAAATGGCAGACAGATTCTCTTCTCAGCTCATATCAGCTCTAATCCCATTGGCGTAATCAATGTTGGTGACCTTTTCCTGAAGAAACACTTCACGTAGAAAGTTAGACAGACATATCCATTCTTGCTCCTTTGGAAAATGAAGCCCTTTCTTCCTGCCACACACTTCAGAGCCATTCTACAGACCCTGGCCCTTTCCCAGTTGGACGGTAGCATCACTATCCTTACTTGGCTGTCCATTTCCCTGGCTGTTCTGAACGGTGTTCAGCCTGCCGAAGCGCATTTCATCACAGGACGGAAAATATAAGACCCTGTAACGCCAACCATCAGAGAGCTGAATTGGTCACTCACCCAAATCTGCATCACATTCAAAATGCCCCTCATCAAATGTAAAACAAGGACAACTATTGTATCCTACTTGGCTGAATAATTCAGCATCTCTGGAGGGTTCAGCAGCAAAAGAAGCCACAGTGCTACCAGAGTATAAAATAGGCCATGCTAGAAGGAAAGAAGCAGGCACAGGACATTGCCTGCTATGCACCTAGACTGTGGAATAACATGCACAGCAGGTTGGCCACATCTATCCCACACTTCAGGAAGGAACTAAAGCAGCTCATCTTCTCCTCCACTTTGTATGTTCTCTTACGGTTTGTATTCCATTGCTGTTTGCTAGAATGAGTTGCACTATATTAATCATATATATATATATATACATATATATATATAGATTACAAATATATATGATATGATGAATGTAAAGTTCTGCTCATGAGCACACGTAGGCTCAACCAGAGGTGTGCTCCCATAATATCATACCTCACTAAGGCAGTGTTCCTATTGATGCATAACATTCTGAGCTGGTTTTCTTATAATATTTAAACTATATTAGGGCTGATAATACTGAAACCGAAATCTGTCTTCTGCTCGTAATAACACCCAGACTGAAACACTTACATTACCCTCTTAGAGCTCTACTCAGAATAATACACAGATTCATTAACATCTCTGCTGTTGGTAATACTCAAAGTCACCCAGACCTCTTAATAATACAATGAAGTTACTCACGAGGTAAAGCTGGGCAAATGGAGATATTCTCTGAGAGAGCTACAGTTATAGAAATGTTATAAAAGTGATAGAGAAGACATCAAAAGGACTCTATTGACAAAACAAATGATTGGTATCAAAGATTCTCTACCATATTTGCAAACATATGGGAGCCCCTCCATTGAGACCAAAGATGGCCAAACAGCCAGTTCTATGAGATGCTTCCCCAAGAGGAGGGTCTCCAACCCAGTTATAGCCCACAAGACCCTGACAGAAAAAAAGTCTGTGTAGGCAAAACAGTCTGGTTAAATTCACATGGGCAGTCCACGCCGAAACGCAAGGGAACTCTCTGCTGAAAGATAACTCTTGCAAGCATAGATTCATATGTTTATCATATGTGGTGTTGTCAGTACATCATGGCCAGCGTGTTGTGCCTTTCACAGCACCGTGATTAAATGTTCCACATCTGGACTACCCCCAGCTCAGTAACTTTGGGTTAAATGCCAAGCATTTAAAAATGTGCAAATATGTGGGACACCCTCTCCTTAGAATGAATTCCGCCACAGAGACTCACTGGCATGTGTATTCTGCCTTTGGCCTGATTGCAGTGCTATTCTTTTCTGATTGGCAGAAAACTTGAACTTTTTTCTGAAAAAGGCATGCCTCTCTTAGCACTGCTGTGCATTAGACTGCTCCCTTGCTTCCCTGAGTCCCCAAATACAGAACCACCTTGGGCACAATAGAAGACACATTCCAGCAGATTTAGCAAGAGTGCACCAAGGTTTCTATATGTAGGTACCTTGCTGAGAATATTCACTTATATACGAGGCTAGCCCCTCCCACATAGACACTCCGACAGCAAAATTCTACTAAACAAGACTTCAGCCTTATTTAGACTCTAATATGAGGTGTGTTGTGATATGTGCTTTCCTAAAACCAGTGAGCGGAAGATCCAAGTTTGGTTTATACTTAATCATTATGGCGAAACTACAAGATGTTCAAAATGTGCACATACGTTGCATGCTCTCTAATGAGACTAAACATGGCTAAATAATCTGGTCCATTGGTAGGTGCCAACTCAGGAGGGTCTGAAACTACATTGTAGCTCACTGTACCCGACTAGGGGACAAATAACCATTTGCACATCTGTCTGATCCCACGCACAAAGCAGGACAGCATTGCCATTCTAGGCATGAATATATTTAGAAGAGTACAGTCCGAAATCTAACAAGGCAGAAAAACATCTCCAGGGATGCTGTTGGTACTCTTGTTCATAAGAGAATTCCTAGTATGTTGATGCTTGACAGTGTCTGTGGTTGGGACCAGACAAATATGCAAATGAATGTCTAATCAGGTAAGGCACGGTGGGCTACCTAAACATGATTGTCAATCCTGCTGTGTGCGCACTTTCCCACAGAACAGGCTATTTAAGCTAAGTTAATCCTCAGCTCACATTTTTGGCTAATCATCTATCATACTATTCACATAGGGGCATTTGAAAATGTGTGTCATTTCATTGCAGTTTAACTTGTTTCCCTTCCTAAATGAATGCTGGAAGATGGCATTCTGTATCTGTTCTGCGAATCGAATGCTCACAGCAGGCTGTGACTGGGCATGAAGAGCTAGGCATCATCACTCCTTCTGTGGTTAAAGATTACAGCCATGAGGCATTGCAAGCAAAATCAGGTGGGGATGTTAATTCGGCATAATTGGAAAAACTACACATTCCCCCCTTTGGGTATCATTTCATAGGAAAACAAATAAATCTACAGCCATCTGCTGTATCATACAGTATTTTTCTCAGAGGCCAGTGGAACTGGAGCCCTGTTAGCAACATTATAGACATTAGAGCGGGACATGGAAAGGTTGAGATATGTCTTGTGTGGGGAACATACTATTGTGCTTCATGCCTGTTCAGTGGACTAGGAGGGTATTATGGATTCCCAAGACATTAAATCCTTGGTGTATCTGGTGGGACTGAAAATAAAAATGATATAAAGGGTAAATCAATTCTCCTGAAAAAACTTAACTAAAGTATTGTAGCACATCTAAGAAGTGCTGGTGCTATAAAAACACCAAGTAGCAGCCATGCTGAAAAGTTCTCATGTGGTTGCATTGAATTTATAGCAGCATGAACAATTCCAGTACTGACACATAGAAAGAGTAACAATGCTGTTAACAAATGAGATCTGCCCCGCTTCCAAGTCATGCTACGGTTCCATTATCAGTGCACTGTTGTTAATCACCAGACATGCCTATGGAGTTATGCAGATTATCCCCATGCAGCCACATGGAGTGGACACATGAAATATGTGGCATACCACGAACCTTGGCATTGTAACAAGGTTGGCATCAGAAATTAGACACATAACCCTATTCCCATAAAGTAGGGTAGATCCATTGAGAAGTGTTGGTCTTGGCCCATTAACGGAATAGCTGGCGCGCTGGCAACTATAACACATTCATTGAAAAGGATAGTAGGCCTAGCAGAAAAATAACATGGAGCAATACCATTACAATGACATCAGCCTTGTTGGTAAGTAGGATCTAATTCAGATCAGCAGGGATTCTAACTTGTAATCTGCATATTTTCTACTCCAGTCAATCTGCCTTCTTGCCTTTTAAATGACCAACCTTGTAAAGGGCCAAGCAACATGCAACTCCTCCAAGACCAAAGAGAGCTCCGGAACAAGTCCCACTTTGAGAAAAGGAGTTAAGAAAGCACATACCTTCACCAATGAGAATGTCGCAGTACAGAAACTCAGCCTCTACCTATGTTGCTAAAATATAAAATGACCTTAAAAGGGAGGGCTCAGGCGCCTCTCTAATCCAAGCTTACAAATGTCAACTGAATCCAAAATATATGGGGGTAGGGCAGCCTTCCCGGTACTTCTTCTTCCAACACAACTGGCAACATGGCTAATTAGCTTGGGAGTGAACTCATTCATCTTATTTTTGGGCAGGATGAGTTACTTTTTGAAATGTTGAATGATTTAAATGGCGTCCCCTTTGAAAGTTGTGAGATATATTTATAATCTCTCAAGCTTTACATAGGCCCTGTCAAGGGTTGTCAATGCTCGTGCACTCTGTTCATCTGGGGACAGATTAACAAAGACAATTAAGAGTGCTCATGCCACTGCACATGTGCAAATGTAATTTGCCTGCATGGAAAATGCATCTGAGTTGTGCAATATCTTTTGATAATCTGCACCGTGCTGTTAACGTTATCTATCCTTTTCTTCTACACTTAAATACTCATTCAAGACCCCAGGCCTGAGCCAATTATCATTACCACATGAAACGTAGTCACAGAGTTGGGGATTCACAGACCACAAGTGAATTTGCTGGATCATGCATAGAAACCTTCACAACATCTTCAAACCAGGTTCCATCAGTTCCCAATCCTGCTAACTTTAACAGTATCCCTAACCATCACTCGTAGAAACAAATGCATCTTTGTCATCTCTGTCACTCAGTGAAACCCTGGCCACCATTTGAATGTAATTTTCTTTGATGCATTTAATACGTTTCATCTGTACGTCCATGTTATGGTCTTGTTTGAAGGATCCTTCATGTTTCGGTTTCAGAGTACACCCTTGCTAATTCTTATCTTTTTCAAGCTAGATGCAAGGGAAATAATGTGTCCTCCTTTCCTCTCCTTATGTTGGAAGAGTGATGCTAGACCATCTATTGATGACTGGCTACATGACCTTTCTATTCTTTCAAGTAAGGAGAAGATAACGTATCAGAGGTTGAAAGAATTGATAAATATGTTGCAATATGGGATGTTTTCAATGATACATAATCGTGACATCCCCCCGCTCACTTCCCGCTCTCTATTGGTTCTTTTATTTCCTTCCACTTCCCTTCTTCTGTAGTGATCCGCAATAAAAATGTTTATGAACACGAGAAGGGGAGGAGGATTAAAATGGGCAAAAAAAGGAAAAATAAGAATGTTATAATAAGCTCCCTTCTGCCACCTCTTCTCCTTCTCTCATCCCTGACTGTCGGTCCGCTATCCAGGAGTAGTGTGCCGCCAAAAATCTTTGCCTTAATCCCAGTAAGACTGAGATTCTCCTCATCGGCACACCTTCTCCCTCCTTTCCTGTTGCTCTCTGGCCGGCCTCCCTTGGCCCTCTACCTTCTCCCACCTGTGAGGCTAAAAACCTCAGGGTTATCTTCAACTCCACTCTCTCCTTCTCTCCTCACATCACTGATGTCTCTAAGAAGTCACACTACCAGCTGCACCTCCTCTGAGGTATTCTTCCTTTCCTCTCCTTCCACGAGAAGCTCACTGTTTCCAGAGCTCTGGTTCTCTCTAGGCTGGACTACTGCAACAGCCTCTTTCTAAATCTGCCTGCTTCTACTCTTCGCTCTCTGCAACTCTTCTGGAACAGGACTACAAGACTTGACCTTGGCCCCAAGCCTAGGGACCGTATCTCTCCAGGACTGAAATCTCTGCACTGGCTCCGAGTGACTGCGAGGATTAAGTTCAAAACCCTCTGCATTGTCCACAATGCCTTCTGGGGCCTCAATACATCCAACTCTCTCTACCTAAATATCTTCCTTCTCAAGCTCTTTGCTCATCCACCTCTAACTCCCTCAGGGTCAGTAGCTTTTTCAAGCAACAAATTGGTGGTAGATCACTTTCTTTGTCTGGGGCCTCCTCTGGAACAGCCTCCCTGCATCCCTGAAACTTGAGGAGAACCATCTCCTGTTCCGGAACCACCTCAAGACCTTCCTCTTTGCTTCTGCTCCCTCTCCTTCTCTCCCCTGCTGAACTCCTGAGTAAAACTGCATTAGTCACCTGGCCACTCTGTGATCTCGGACCCAAATCCCCTCCCCCTCCAGCTGCACACCAGCACTGCCTCCCGGGCAACCTCTGCATTTGGGGGCTGTTTCTGTATCCCTACAGCCCCCACCAGTTCTTGACACTTTATGTCTGCACTTACTTCTGCACTTGCCACTAGCTGGCCACACTATTACCTATTGTTTTATTTATTATTTTCTGTTGTTCCTATGTATTGCACTGCCCCTTCCCCCCCACACACTTACCCTTTCCCCCACCCCTGCACTTGCACAATCTCAATGTCACCTGGCCTAGTAAGATTGTTGTCTTTGTCTTCCCTCTGTTCCCCCTCCCTTGCCTCGTTGCGCCTTGAAACACTTAAACATAAAGATGGGCTCTCCTTAATACAGTATATTTCTGGAGTATGAAGGATAGCCTAAAGCCTTGGTCAACTGCACTCCTACCTCTTTGGAAACTTGACTGTAGGTGTCTTTTGATGTTATTGTTGGTAACCCATGTCTCTAAGTGTTTCTGCACAACCATAGCAAAGGTTTTTCCTGTTGCATCTAATAGAGATATGGCGCAATAACTAGCCGGGTCCTCACTGCCTCCTTTTTTATACAGAGGCACAATTTTAGCTATAGTTCAGGACCCCGGATATGGTTCATCAATACCAAGGCTATGGTTTAAATACATCAATCAGGATTTTAGCGGACCCTTGTGCTTTCCCTCCCTTTAGTGAGCATAACATGCACCTGTGCTCCTTTCTCTGTGTGTGTAGTGGCTTCTTATATTATACTGTTTCTTGCCTCTGTATATAACTCTTGAATGTGGTTATACCAGGCATCCATGCCAATGCAACGTTGTACAACAGAACCATTTGATTCCACTATGTCAGTGACTTGCTTCCAGAAGTTAGCACTATCCCCAGACTTTGCAGCTTCCAGGAGATCATCCAATTTTCGACTCAACGAAACCTCCTTTTTTTGGATCGGCAAGCGCATGCATTTGTTAACTAAGGCCTCCTGGTTCTCATAGGCAGGGCTGGATATACAGAGGACATACGAAGTGCTTCTCATGTTTATTTCTAGTCCATCCTGTATTAGGACATTTGTACATTTGCTTAATATATGGGTGTTGGGAATTGGCTCTGGCCCTATGACCCATTATTTGTCTCAGTCAGGGGTGGGTGCTGATATATTTATTAATAACTTTGGTGATCGACTGGGCAAATGATAAAGGTTTTTTTCCCAGGTTGGGCTCTAAATTGCCCTCAGAGGGTGTCCTTTTGGCATTTCTGCCCACTGTATGAGGTTTATCCTTTTTTCTATTTTTAAGGTTTTTAAACCCAGTTCAAAAAGTACCTTGGGAATTATTCTTAACCAACAGGTCCAAAGAAATCCCTGATGTTTAACTTTCGCAAGGATCGATGCTGCACATTATATGCAGGATATGCATTGCAAGAGAGGAGTCACTGGTGCTATCTTATCACGCTGATGCAACAGTAAATCTGTGGGTTTAGAAATGTACTCGGCTCCGCTAGTTGCATCAATTCCCCCAACTGAGTAGTTAATATTGTGACCTTGCCCATCCTTCTTGGTGTCACCATCTAGATTGCTTAATCCTGAACATATATTTGGTATAGATTTGGTTAGATGTTGAACTGGTCATTTGATCATCATGACCAGTATGTAGCTCTATAGAATTACACACACTCTCTCTTGTTTCCGTATAGTTTGCTGGAATACTATAGTTCCTTGAAACCTTTTCCTTTCACATTTAGCAGTTTCGTATATATCAAGCAGTTCATTGTGTGTGTTGTTAGGGATTTTCTTGTTTGATGCAACATGTTTGATATAAGTTACATTGCCCTTATAGGATATTCCCCCTTTACTACTTTAACCTCTCAGGTAAACATATCAGTTCCATCTGCTTTATCATTAACTACACAGTTGAATAGGAGTGGTTTACTACCGGATCCCTGATTGCAACCATGCAAATCTGGTAGTAAATGCTTTATCTCACAGATCAGTTTGTTTAACTCACATAAACATCTTATACCATTTCTTGAGTGATTTATTAGAGGTCAGGCTCGAGTTTGCCTTCCTTTCAGACATGACTATAGACCAGTGATGGGGCCTCATTACGAGTCTGGCGGAAGCCGTGCCGGAAAAACTGCCAGGCTTCCGCCGGACCCGTTATACCATTCTGCCTCCGTGATTGCCGGAATCACTGGGGCATTACAACCCCGGTGACCCGGTAATTCTGGAGGCGGAATTCTGTAAATCCCCATTCCCATTGAGTCTCATAGGTCTCCATGGGGATGGGGACCATGAAAACACTGAGCCAGTGTTTCCATGTCCGCCTGCAGGCGGGTGGTGTTAATCCCGCCAGGTCAGACCTGGCGGAATTGACACCTCCCGCCTGCAGGACTCAGAATTAGCCGGTCCAGAAACAACAGTGGCGGCGGGTTTACCGTCACCGTTGTCTCTGACCCGGCAGGGTGGTAATGAGGCCCATGATCTTGGTGCCCTCACTATAGGGGCCTAACAATTGGGTATGATTTATGATAATATAGAGCACTGCAATAACCTTGCTGTAAACAGAATGCTCACCTCAGTATTCTACAAAAAGGGCAAGGTGCAAAAAGGTGTAAAAAGAATCAGGGCTAATATGTTATATAAATAATAATCTAGTGAAAAGTCACAACAGAAACATTTCTACCAGCAGGAAGGCCTTAAATCTGTCAGAATAAAGTGCTAATTCAGTGTAGTGTAAGAGACAGGGGGGAGAGAAAGAGCAAATTGATTAAGTGTATTTTAATCACAATTAACATACGTGCGAAGCACGCTATGTTCAAAAGTCATTTAAAATATATATACTTTGCTAAAATGTCCAATGAACGCAGTTTGTAGGAAGACCTTAAAATGGTCAACCAATTCTTTAAAAAATTATATCATAGATGCCTTCATAATCTGCATCTGGTAGAGGTGATGAATTCCCAACAGTTTGTAGGGCAGCCAGAGTCTATCTTTCCACCTCACACCCTAGCACAAGATCATCCAAATATTCTTGCTCAGATTTTCACTGCCCAAGTATTGGATGCGCGTCTGACGCAAAGTTCTGTATTTCTTTATTATGGGTGTTACCCTTGCAGGGCCGTTGTGCGTTTCTGGCTTATGTCTATTTAGGTCTATTTAGATCTAGCTGCCAGGTGTTGAGTTCACTGGCCACACGCTCCCATAATACCTATGAGCCAAAACAGCTGAAAAGTCCTAGATGGTAAAGTATAGGGATTTGATAACATTACGCTCTTTGTAAAACATGGGTGCCCCCTCAAAACTTTTTCCATTCCTTTTGGGTGAGCAGGTATCTTCTTTAGTTAATATTGCTTGTTGTTGGCCACCTTTGTTATCAAAAACCGCCACCCTTCTTAAGTGTCTTTTGGTTGCTGCGCCATGCCACAGTAAGTGCCAGTTACACTACATTATATAAGGTGACTGTTGTGTAATCATATGCATGGTTGAATGCTTAAACACTGTCCAAGATGCCAACGTGTCTGTAGATATCAAGTGATTCTCACTGTGGTGCTGCATGGAGGTTGCAGGAGCAGTTAGTTGTGCATAGGCACCTCTCCCTGTGCCAAACAGCCCCTCTGGGGCCGAACAGCCTCGCTCTTCGATCTCCCAGGGCTTCAACCCTGCAGGATTATCTCCTGGCTTTTGAGCCCAAGAGGGTGTGGCCCAATACAACAACAGGTCCTCAACAGCCTCTCCGGCATCAAACGCCCGTGCCCTTCCACCGACGCAAATATGAAAAAAAAATGTATATTGATTTTACATCAGATGTATATTGGCTATAAAGTGTTTTCGATTTTATATCAGTTTTCTTATAAAGAGAATGCACATTGTATATCAAATCTATATGTAGATTGGTGTGGCTGGGAGCGGCGCTCGCCGATGTTGCTTGATCGAGTGCCGAGAGCAAAGTGAGCTCTGAAGACAGGAACTTGAAGTTTTGAAGAGTGACACAGTGATGACGTCACACAGGGGTTCTGCCCTGGGGAGCTAGGAAGTGAATATACATTTTATATCAAATTGATAAACCCTGCCAAAGTGTGTGATAGCTATTTTATTGAACCCCAATAATTTTCATATGAACTTTCCAGCAAGCAGAAAATTATGTCAAACAATTATATCTTTGTAATATAAAAATGCATATATGCATATGCATTTTTTATACATACATGTATATAACAATCAATATTAAAAATCATATTTTTATATGGCATTTTGTATAAAAAATAATATAAAATATATTGTTTTTGATATAGGCATTTATATAAACACTAATATTAAACACCATATTTTTTATATATAATGTACACACATAATAATATGTTTTGATATAAGATATTAATTTACATTTGTATATAAAATTCCCTGAAAATTATGATATCAAAAAAATGTAATATCTATTTTGATATAAAAATGTACACCAATCTTATTTTTACTGGCTTTGATACAGAGTTCAAATAATGAAAAGCAGTTTGCTTTATAAGTAAAGCGTGCTTCCCAGAACCTGTACAAAAGCCAAACTATTGTTTCTAAGGGGTCTACAGCATCTCATGCGTGGCATACATGTGTCCATCTGTGACCCACCGAAGAGCTGTGAATCAACACTGCAGTTGTTTTATATTACGACAAGGCTTGGGGAATCTTAGGAATGTGGTTGCTCATAGAGAGGTATTTTAGCCGCATCAGCAGAACGCACAGATGGGGTTTATATTTAGTACACATGAACAATGTTTGCTAACTAAAACGAATGGTAGTTAGCAAAGCTATATTTAACTTATGACTGAAGGCCGGCAGAGGAAGCATCTGCAGGTTGAACTTAATTTTAGATGTTGCTATAACACATAGGAAGCAGTATGCGGGAAATACCATGCTCTGTTTCTGTTGATAAGAACACAGGCATTGGTCCCAAGAAGCATGCAGAGGTGAGGTTATTTTTAGATGTTGTTATTATAGCACATAGGAAGCAGTAGGCATTAACTAGAAATCACTGCCTCAGTTGATAAGAAAACCATGTCTACAATTTAAACACAAATACATAAATCTGTGCATTGTTGATAATTAAACATTGAGCTTATACCCCTTTTACATTACCCCTTTTTCAGCAGGGGAAATGTCAACCCCAGTGTCAGAATGCCTGCCTGATGATCCCCTGCAGTGGCAACTAATTGACTTGGAAGAGTGATTGCAGCTGTGCCCGGGGTGTCTTGCTTCCCAGCTAGGTTTGTTTGTGTGTCTGTAAACACTGGGAGAACTCCTGCGAAGCCTTCTGATTGGAATCTGGGCCTGCAGTTTATTCAGAGATGTATTTCGACAACAGCAAAAAGGTGAGTTTGGGGGTATTTAATGTATTGTATTGTGGTTTTTACACTGTATGTACCTTTATTCAAGTTTGATAAGGCTTTTCTACTGTATTTATGCCATGAGGCATAAATACAGTAGAGACTGAGACAGTCCCTTTTTGAGACAGGCTGTGCATTTTTAAATTAAACAGATATGTGCTTTTAATGATGAGTTTGCAAATGTATATTTAGCTTAGATTGCTCTGTGGTTTTGCTGTCGCTAGGATAGCGCATAGATGTTGGGCACACCAGATTCTGTTCTATTGTGCAACTTATGTTCTAGAACTGTTATTCAATACTTTATATATTGTTTCTTTGGTTTTTACAATGTATGCTTGACAAGGCTTTTTTGACTGTATTTATTGATAGGAAGGCCTTTTTGAGACAGGTCATAAGGCAGGCTCTTTCTGAGACAGTCCCTTTCTGAGACAGGCTTCACATTTTGTAAACTAAACTGCTATGTGCTTTTAATCATGTGTTTGAAAATGTATAGGTTGCTTAGAATGCTCTGTAGTTTTGTATGTTGGCCAGGAGAGCTTATAGATGTTTGTAGTGCCGGATTCTATTTCTCTGTGGGTGTTTGTGTGTGTGATATTACATGGACACAGAGTTTATGTTTTAGAACTGTTTTTGAGATTTTGACTACAACACTTTGCATGAAGTTGAACATGTCTAAAGGGTTTTGTAAGTGTGTAGTGTTTTTAGGGCAGCTACACAATCATTCAGACACTTCAATATTAAATATTTTAACCGCCACCCCCTCAAGCCGTTATAAATATTAAATGAAAAACTAAAGAAACCCTGACTGCACTTTTGCGGTATTTGTTATTTTCAGGTGCGACATATTTGCACATGCACAATGCCTTGTTTCAGCTTCGAACCACCAATAAAGTTGATGAAATATTTAAAATGTGTCCAATGTTAAGTTAGTATTTGGGTATTTAAATATATCAGAGTTTGCCAAAGATCACACATGTCTCGCAAATATGATAGCCAGATATTTATGTTGTACAAACTGTTTGCATGACATATTTTTAAGGGTGGCGAGTGTCAGGATGCTCTATGCTACTTGATATGTTTTTGGGTGTGTTTGTATTGACCGACTGTGCCAGTGCATGTTTTAGATTGTGCCAGATTCATTTTGTAATTTCAAGTAGACGCTGCATTTGATTTTATTCTGCGTGCAGAGTTGCACAAAGTAAAACAAAATATGTTTAATCTCTGTCTACAAGGTAAGTGCAGAGTGTTGCCATGCATCTTTAGATGTGAAAACGGCAAGGTCTGCTTTAAAACATAATTGTGAAGTAGAAATGTGCCAGGACTTTTAAAATATTTTTCTAACTTTTGCAGTGTTTTATGCAATCATGACAATGCATGTAATGCACAGGCCCAATTTTGGCAGAACAGGCACTGTGGATCATATTGTTGCTAAAGGTCACACCTTTGTTGCAGTGGTGCAGCAGAGCTTCTTTCATAAAAATGGTCAATTTCTTAGGGGCCCTGTACTTGATTGTTACATTGGATTTAATATGTTGATGCTACAGTTGTAACATTGTTGGTGAATATTGTAATGCACTGATGCTTGTTGTGTAAAAGATTACCTATACTGATTCTATATTTTTCAGTTTTTTATAGAAATGTATTCCAACAACTCTATGTTAAAATGAGCCACCCCTGAAAAAACAGCCTGTGGAGTTCAGCATTCGATGCCCATTAGATTTATAAACATTTCTACACATAATTCTACCATTTCTGGATGTTTTGAGGGCCTGAGAATAGTGTTTGGGGGCCTAAAAAACCACAATGGTCTCTTTGGCATGTGGCCTCTCGCAACCAACATAAGCCAATACCATGGATCTCAGTGGTCGAAGTGTACGAAAAAGAAGTAGGGGAACTATGTGCAATGCTGGCCTGTGCTCACTCCGCACAAACCCCATCACCATGCATCCTCCCACACACAATACAAACCCCCAAACACATGCATCTGCTGTTTAAGGGAACATGCAGGTTTCAAATTCTTCCTACACTTTTATTTTAACATGAAACCATTCCAGAATGTTTTTGTTTTTTTAAATAAAAGTATAGGAACAGTAACACATAATTTAAAAAAGTAGAGGAGCAGCGCTCCCAAACTCTCCCACTAACTTCGACCACTGATGGGTCTAGGAATACCTATTGATGTGTCGAATGGTCGAATGGGTTCATGCAATCATCAAGGCTGGATCTTCGTGGCAAGGATTTGTGGAATGTGCCATTTGCTTGTTCTGAGGGGACTACAAGCCACAAAGGCCTGAGGTTGCCACTGACAATGGAGAATGGCTCTTGGGCTATTTTAAGGAGCACCAGTAACCAGCGGCTTGGGAATGGACAGGGTTTTCGGATGCCCCCGTTATCGGAAAGCTTAAGGTATAGAGAGAATGATGGTTCCCATTGCTTTGTCATCCCCAGGGGTTATACACCTGAGGAGCTGCTGCTGCTACCAAGATATCAATCATGGCATGCTTCAGATAGTGGCACTACAGAATGTGAAGCATTGTTTTGAGGGCCCGATGATGGGTCATCTTTGTTGTTGAGATCATAAGGGCTGCTGGGATGCCTGGGGGCCTGACGCGTGCAGTTGTTATTTTGTTTTTATCATTATTCATCGAATGTCCCAAGGAATGCCTGGGGGGTCCCAACAAGTGGAGTTGTTATTTTTTTTTTTATTCATCAAGGGCCACGGAATGTCTGGGGGCCCCCCAAGCGGAGTTGTTTTTTTGGGGTTTTTGTTTCATTAAGGGCCATTGAATGTCTGGGGGCCCCAACAAGCAGAGTTGTCCTTATGACGAGCAGAGTTGTTCTATTGAATTATCAATGGGCCTCATGAACAGGTGTCATGGGTGTCTGACAAAAGGCAACCCATTGTTTTCCACAGGTGTGATGGATGGGGCACTATATGCTGAATGATGTATAATAACTCCTAAAGGTGTGTTGTGTGTGATATACAAAGCATGAGTGTTATACAGTTTTTAAGGGGTGTAATGTTAGATGTTTTATTTGCTGCTTCTAGGTACGCTAGAGGAGGCTATGCATTTCATTGTACATTTTTACATAGCGCTTTAATACCAAAAAGAGATGTGTAAATATAGCAGTGTTTGTTTTATCAACTTCTAGAAGATTGAAAGGCTAACCACCCACTGAGATTAACCTAACCCAAGAAGCTTGCACTTAGATATCTGTACATGGTTTGTTAGTGAACTCAAATGTATAGCCAGTTTTAAATTCATGATGTTATTTAGTTATACAACATATAACATCTGTAGTAAATTGACTTTTTATATGTTATGTATATGTTGCTAAATACATGTTTAAGTAAATATATAATAAAGTGCATTGAAAATAAGCATTGAGCACACCAACATTAGATGCAACAACATCTAATACCCTAAAGATTACTGTTGTCATGAACGCTAGTAAGAAAATATGTGGAAGTGACATAATAGATATTGTCTTTGCATGTTTAGATCCTCCCTAACAAAAGTAGCACCATTCAAGCCTCATCATTCAAAGCTTTCTTCTCACAAATCACGTATGCCAAACACAAGACAATTGATTTGGGCCAGACCCTTCAACCCCCTTCCTCAGGCTCCACACACTGAGTACACATTGCAATGGCATATTAAAAAAGGTAGACAATGCAGTGATAAGTGAACATGTACCCATTGAAGCAAAACCATAGAAATAAGCAGTGAACTTAACATCATTTTTTTTCTTTTAAGCAAATTCAAAATGCTAATTGTTTCTGCAAACATCCCATAACAAATGCTTCAGAGGCCTTTCTGACTGGCGCACTGTGCTGCCACGTTTTCACTTATTTACATGAGCATGTTTCTATCCACTGCTTAAGAAGTCCACTGGCCATCACTATGTATTATTTTGCTTTCAATGCTCATAGTTCATTGGTGTGGCCCACAGGAGGTGGTTTTGAATCCACTCCACTCATCTTTACAAATGAGTGCCCTGAACTAAACATGTTTCTTTCTTTAAACCTGAATTCTAAGCAACCTATATATGCCACAATATGTGACAATAGATCACTCAATTCCCACTGCCCTTCCCCTGCATCCTCTTTCAGAGCCCGTGATTTCTGAAAATAGTCTGATTCAGGCTGGTGCTGCAGAAATCATACTCCAGATTCAAAATATGGTTCTTCCATAAAGATGAAAATTATACCCAAAGATAGCAACATTGATGTTTGCATTGATTGACTAATAGGAGCATCCTTTACACATTAGAATTGCTCATCTGTTGATGAATGGTTAAAGCCACTTAACTCATCTGTCTAAGGCTCATGTGTAAAGATTTGCACTCTCACAGCCTCTGAACAATGTGTCAATGAGCATCAGTATGATACTGTATGAACACGTTTTATTGTGATCTCATCTTGCAAGGTATGCAGCATACACAATGTAACACTTTCTATGATCACTTTCCATAGGAGATTGCTGAAGTATGTTGCGAACAGTGTGTGTCCTTCAGCAGTGGTAAAGCATGTGAGCTGGGTAATTTTTTACAACATGGAAATATAAAGACTCAGATGTTTACATTTCCTTTGATGCTTATACTGCAACACATGAACTGTAAAGAAACAAACCAACAAACACACTTTAGACATGAAGTCTGTCATTTTGGAATCTATGATGAACACTGAAATTCCGATTTTCCACTGATTATCAACTAATACCTTCAAAAGGTAGTGGCTAAAGTAGACAATCAAGCCCAGAGGCATTGCCTATTTAAAATCTTGAAAAAGGCCAGATTGGTTATATCCAGGCACGATTGAGGTTACACACCACAGGCATCCACAAACCAAGACACCAAAATCGCCTATTTATTTGCAAAATGTGAGAATGTGAGAACCTATCAAAGAACATATACAACATTCTCGGCAATGAAGCATTATGAGGAGTTTAGATTCATGAGCTTCAACCGCTTGTGTTCTCTGGGGCTTGGGCTAACAGTTATAACTAAGTCTGTGGACACACTGGTCTAACAAATACTGGAAACTGTTGGTCCAATGATTTTGTTAAACTAAGAATAGAGGCTGGCCGTTTAAACAGGCCCAGTTTTTGAGAATTTGCAGAGGCTTCTGCAAAATAAGACAGAGATTTTGTGTGTTGCACCACTATAAATTGTGGCACTAGTTGTCAGGCCAACCTCCAGTGGTGCGTGTACACCTTTGAGCAAAAGTCGGCACAGCAACATCATAAAATCCAGAGGCAGATGGCTATTACATTTTGATCAAGGACCCTGACATTTCTGCCTGGCACCTAGTCTCATAGGTTTAATCAAACTGTGAAGCATAACAGATGCTGATACATGCGCAAAAGCTTTGCAAGTACAGAAGAAGCTTGGGCTCCGCCATAAACTCCGGTAGGGCATGTACAGCTGTATGATATGATATGATATGATTGGTTATTTATAACGCGCTTAATACCCAGAGGTATAGCACGTACCCAAGGATCAAACCTGTGTTGGTCTGTGTCGTCTTGCTTCCAAGGCGAGCATGTTGCCTTGAGATATCCTTCTGAGACAATCTCTTTGAAAAGTATTTTGATAGACCTTCAATATACTTTACTTTAACAATGGGGTGTGGTGGTATTTCCCAATAATGGCTAAAACAGTCTGACACACTTTGCATGTTTTACACCACGACAGCCATTTCTATGGTATAATCAATTACAAAGGTTTCATGGAGGCTAAACATCTCTGTCAGCACTGCCATCACATTTCCAAAATTAAACATAGATAGACACAGTTGTCAATATCATTGTTGTTTGTGTTTAAGAGAAGAGTGTCAAACATTTAAGGAAAAACCTAAACATTTTTGTCACTGGAACATGTTCGCAAGGTCTCAGAGCTGTCAAGACATGCACATTCAAAAAGCGGTATTGGGGTCAGCCGTGTGTGAGCCACGCATTGATTGCCCTGCATGTGAAAAATATCTTCCCGAGAGTAATAACTGTACGGGAATAATCTGTTGGGTGTTTCTGTTGTCAACATGGATGAACACATGTGCTACTTCTCAGCCGGTAGACCGCAAGATACAACCGAGGGCTACATAGAATATGACATGGAGGCTCACCAAGAGAATGTAAGCCACCAACCAAACTATATCTATGCCAGACATCTAACAGGTAACAGATATTGAACATTTACAGAAGAATTATTTGTGGCTGGCTGCTAACCATAACTACATAGGTCCAATTCTAACCTGGACCAGTATGCCGTTGAATACATGATACCTAGGAAAAATGACAAGTTTATGGCATGGTACAAGGTAAATTAACACAGCGTGTTTGACTTTCACCAGGAGTTAAGTGGCTACTGTCAAGCAGATGCAAACATTTTAAGACAAGCTTGTAATTTGTTCAGTAACAGGATCATTCAAATGACATGAAACACCTATAAAGGGTGAAGTATCCTTTTCAAAGCAGTATGTTGGCTGGTTGTTGTATGTAGATCTATAGATAACTATATATAAAACCTAAAACAATCGCACCACTGTCCCATCATTCATATCAGACATCAAAAACATTATTTAACGCTGTATATTCAATGGCTCTTATACATCTCAGAAACAGACAACATCTATAGACAGCATACCCTATCTGGCGGTGGTGAAAAACGCCATGGACAATATTGGTTGGATGGCTATGCGGTGGTTCAGGGAGTGGGCTTACATTGATGATTATTATAAACATCAGGGCATACGCTTGCATATGGAACACATTGACGACAACCCCGCTCGGCAGCTGTTGGCAAAATTATGCCTTCATTCTTTGTGGTGTAAGTTTGCACAAAGAGTTAATTTGCCCAACACATCCATCATCACAGACCTTGATGTGCTTCATGCCTATCTATTTCATAATTCTTATGACATGAGCAGCTGCATGTTCATAGACGATGAGACGGCTTGTCTGTACTGGCGCTATGTCATGGAATATCCAACATCTTCAGGCAACACAAAGATATTTGTAGCAGCGTTCACAGCCGCTCATGCATGCTTAAAACTGTTTGTGTGATGGAACAATTACGGGAGTGAGTTCTGGATCATGATACAGATAGCATAATTTTTGTCAGTCGCCCTGGGAATGTCACAACACCCACTGCCAATTATCTAGGGGATCTAACTTCTGAGCTAGCTCCTGAAGAATACATTGTGGAGTTTGTATGTGCTGGCCCCAAAACATACGCCTATCGCACATCTCTAGGAACCGTCATCATGAAAGTAAAAGGTATAACGTTAAATATTAACAACATTGCCGTAATACATTTTGATAGTTTGAAAGAGCTGGTGCAATCCTTTATACAAAAAGATGTTGTAACACCCAAGAGTTTATCATCGTTAAGCATCCGGGACACATCTAGGTATAGTGCACAATAAAAGCACTGGGATATTAACACGGTCACTCTACAAAGACGCTCAGTGTTGTGTCTGATAAAAGAACACTGGCATCTGGTGGATTGACACACCGCTATTGCTTTTAAATATTTTTAGTGTTCATTTTTACCAGCCCTATCACTATTGCACAGCACCCCTGCCATCTGGCCATCTCTAAATCATCTATGTCACACAGTTGATGCATCCGTCCTACCAAAGTGTATAAAAGATGGGTATTTGAATGTGCATGTTTATTTTTTCCTTTTGCATACACTTTTTTTTACAATTCATAAAATAGTCTTGCTCTTTATTAAGCTGTCCTATTATGTATATTAACACAGATTGCTTGTTCATTTTTAAAGTGTATTTTATTCATTCATATGTATAATGCTAGGTTGCGGTGGAGTCAACAATTCTTAGAAAAACTGTTTTTAATCCCACACTGTAATTTAAGACACAACTAAACTTCTGGTGTTGTTTTAAAAAAAATGTATTTTTTATTTTTACAGGTGATGTTACAAGCTCTCAATACCCATTTGTCATAATATATTTCTAACATTGCTTTTACACTTAGAAATGTTTTCCTCTCTGCATTGAACTGTTTGTGCATAACCTTTTTTTCCCTTTATGTATGAAATATATATTTTTCTAAATACACATATATGTTCAAAATCATAAAACTGCCTGGTTCTTTATTACTTGTTCCTTTTCATTATGTATATTAAGACCCATCACTTGTTGGTTTAAAAAAAAATTATATTTTATTCAGAAGTGTATCACTGGGCAGTGATGGGAGCAACGATTTTTTAGAGAAACACATTAGAGAAACACATATGTTTTTAATCACCCATTGTAATTTAAGAAACACATTAGAGAAACACATATGTTTTTAATCACCCATTGTAATTTAAGAAACACATTAGAGAAACACATATGTTTTTAATCACCCATTGTAATTTAAGACACTAAGTAGAACTCAGTTGCTGTTCCAGATGATGGCTTTTTTATTTTCACAGATGTTGCATCAAGCTCTTACTGGCCCTTTGTCTCAGTATATTTCCAACAACTTCATGCCCATTGCGTGTTCCCACCAATAACCATTGAACATAAAGACACAACTGTGTATTACAAACACCACATTTTTATTAACATTCAAAACAGTGATTTTTATTCAGATTTTATTCACAATAGTTTGTGTTATCATATGCTGCACGACGATCCTCTCGGCTACAAATACAGATGTATCAGCAATTACTTCATAGACACAATGGGCCTCATTACAGGTTGGGCGGTCCGGGAATAACAGTGGTGGTAAACCCGCCGCCATTGTTAATTCCGGACTGCCCGATCTCGAGTCCTGCAGGCGGGAGGTGGCGTTCCCGCCAGGGCTGACCTGGAGGGTTTAACACCGCCCACCTGGAGGCGGACGTGGAAAGACCGGCACCATCACAAGATAGTGCCAGTGTTTCCATGGTCCCCATTCCCATTGAGTCCTATCGGACTCAATGGGAATGGGGATTTACACCATTCCGCCTCTGGAATTTCCGGGTCACCGGGGTTGTAATGCCCCGGTAATTCCGGGAATCACGTAGGCAGAATGGTAAAACGAGTCCGGCGGTAACCAAGCCAGAAGAACCGGCAGGTTACCACCGGACTCGTAATGAGGCCCAATGTCTTTCACTGTGTCGATAAGCAAACCTACATCATAGAGAAACCGTTGATAAAAATTCATAAAGTTCCCAGTCAAACAGCAAGTGACCTTTAACGCATCAAAAACTCTTTTGCAGGCTGGATGCCTTCAGTTGCAATGAGGGCCGACTGGCATCCTTTGTGGTGCTTTTGCCAGTAGTTATCCATTAGGGCATGGCTGGTGTTGTTGCATATTTTTGAGATACATAAAAGCATGTTACATTCCCTTCTGTATATCTCGGTTGGTGCTTCCAGATAACACAGCAGTCTTGGACATATAGTACTGAAATGCTCCTCAAGTAAATCCAGCAATAATCGTTGTACACATCCAACAGCAGGTTTCACATTAAATGGATCGCTTTCCAACAAGTGTTAGTTTTTTATTTCCTGCAAATAATCACAAATACATATGAAAACATCTCAAATCTGAATCCTCGTAGGTCAGTTTACGGGGCTTTATGCACATTGCTCTGCCATACTTTCTTTGATATACTTTATCCCCCCACTTGCAAACTGTTTTCTCAATGAGGCTTCTAACACACATCGGCCACACCCTTCTAAACTTCTTCATTTTCAAAAGGGGCTTACGCGCCGATTGTATAGCCCATGATGTTTTACATACTCATTCTTCCGTCCCTACACCAACCCATAGCTGTGTTAGTGGCTGTGTCACTCGCATAATTTCAAGGTGGTGTTTAGAGCTCAACATACAGCATATTTTATGTAGCAAATTATCCATATAAGATATTTCCAAACAATCGTTCACATCCTGCTGGGGGTCATTAATTTTTTTGTCCTGAACACCATCTCTGAAAGTGTTGTTTTAAACACGTTTTCACCACTATGGCCGTAAAACCATGTATGGACAGAATATCAATCCATGTCACAGCTGACTTAGACTGTTTCCTCTTTAATGCTTCTGGTCTCCATTAGCAAAACACAAGCCTTACACAGTCTATTATCAGGATCCCTGGTTTTTCAATTTGGTCTGAGCAGCAAACACAATAAATAATGGTAGTTTCTGCTACAGCTTTGCTCGCCACAACAATGTCCACTTTAGCGGTTAGAGGCTGTAGAGATTTGTGGTTTTAATTATAGTGAGTTCTTACGCCCTACAAAATACAAATGCTTGCTTTAAAATATACCTATCGAATAACAGGCTGACCGATAGCCAGTGCCCTTATACCCCCATTTTGACAGATGCTCCAGTGCAACGAAGTCACTCCCCAGTGTCACGGCCACCTACAGAACCATAGATTCATATCCACTGTCTTTAGAACCCACATCGACCGAGGATAGTCGCCCTGATACCACACCCATTGGCTGCTCCAGAACCATGTCATCGCCATTCCAGGTCACCATTTCCAGATTAGCAATTGTTATGGGCACATACCCTTAATGTTTTGAACGCAGTCTCCAACAGAGTGCCCCTAACCGTAACAGTGAATAGACAGTGTAGACATGTTCTCACAGAGCTCACAGTCCTCGCATTCCGCCATCAAGTCCTGCACATCTTCCATCACATCACACACCATAAAACATTCAAAAATATGTCTATCATCATAACCCCTAGGGCTGCCAGGGGTGTTATCCCCTCGTCGTAACTGTATCTGTTCATAATCTTTGGTTCCTGGATAGCTCCTGGAAAGCTGAAAGAGCACTCATGTTTCCCAGGCCTACCACAAAGGCTATATATCCGGGTTGTAAACCTCCCGCCCCCACGCCATGCTAGCCTTAAGGCCATTCCTTTAGATCAAAATGTATACTAAACATTCTTGGGATTCTTTAAAAAATGTAAATGTGTATAAAAATGATTGGGGTTCAATTAAATTTCTATCAAAAGCGTTGGAGGTTTATCAATTTGATATAAAATGTATATCCACTTCCTGTCACCCCGGACGGAACCCCTCTGCGAAACACTGGACTCACAGTCCCTGTCTTCAGAGCTCACTTCGCTCTCAGTGCTTGTTTGAGCAACAATGGTGAGCACTGTTCCCATCTACATATAGATTTTATATAAAATGTACATTCACTTTATATCAGAACTGATATAAAAAAGAAAACACTTTATAGCCACTATACATTTGTATACATTAGATATCAATCGTTTTGTATAAACTTTTTATAGCAAATTTATATTACGTTTATATCAAAGTACATCAAAAGGGGGAGGGAATAAGACCGGAAGCAGGGGGCGTGACAACCTATCAAAATGTAACATAGTGCAAAAGGGGGAGCCTTCTACTGCTACTCTAAATACTAACATAATTGTATTTGGTGAACACAATGTATGCTAGACATAGATTGCTCTATATGCCAGGTCACCAACAGGGCACAGGAACATTTTTCAACATGTGTATGATGCGTGTCCTCAATAATGTATGTCAGTCAGCATTATCAGCTAAAACACTTTAAGAAGTTCTGTACCCACAATATATGGCAGCGTTGTGACAGTAAAATATGTTCATAATGTTCATGCCCAAAAAATCTTCCAGCATTCCCATTGTATAAAGCTTTCATGAATGTGTCCAAAATATGTACAAGCATGGCCACTGTACAGCCCATGTACATGATGGATTGTGTTTACGATATCTGCAAACATGTACCTGCAAGGCACTTGTTCATGCTGCTTTGGCCCAGCTATGTACAGAATTCGTCTGAAAAAAGAATGTATGATTTTACCGAAATGTTAGGGATATTTTCTCCAAATCCTGTGGTCAGGGTCTTTAGATGTATCTTCTGGGTTTTGGACCTTTTGGTGATTCCCTGTAGTTCAACAGCTACTCCCCTAAATTCTTCTCCAGTCTTTCGAAACGAGTGCTGACATTAGTTCTGCTGACTTTGTGCTGTCCTGTTGCCGGAGCCTTTCATTGTAGTGGCAGGGACCTTTAAGGCAAGTTCTGACAAACCCCCCAATTCCCTTCTCCATTGTCCACATCCTGGATTTCGGCCACTGTAAATCCCAAATACCTAAAACTTGTCGGAAAAATATAACAGCATGGCCTTTCAAAACACATTTCATGCTGCCTGTATCAAAATATATGCTAGCATGGGCTCATAAAATCCTATTCCAAGCTCTCAATGGAGACATACTTTTCTGCCAGGGTCACCATTGTAAATACTTTCATGATGGATTGTTGGTACACACCCATATATTCCAAATGTTGAAAGCATGCTGCCAGCCCCCTCTCTTCCCATGCCCACAAACACACACATACACTAACTCAAACATGCGCACACTCATTCAAACTCCCTCCTTCTCAGACACAGACACGCACACATTCCAAACACATTCAAAACATACACACATGCATATCATCATTTTTAACCTGGCCGTGTGGCAGCAGTGATCTTGTTTCCTTGAGGGTCCTTTTATGGTCTCCCGGTGCTCTACAGGAAGACTGGTGGCAGCAGGAGCACATGTGGGCCAAGCCTGTTGGTAGTAACTTGGATGCCAGGCAAAGCTGTAGCTCCAGATGCCTGAGCACCTCCTACAATCAGCAAAGCATGACTGCTTGTAGTGTCCGAACACCTTTACACAGTGATGTGACAAGTGGAGGAGGGACCCAAGAAGAGCTCTGCCAGGCACCCTGAAATCACAATGTGTGCTGGTCCCAATTCTCGTCATTGAACTAAAGAAAGAACTGCATAATGTGCTTGGGCAATCGTGGCCATTATAAATGGGGAGCTTGTTTTATACGTAGTTTAGCAACCCAAATAGAGGCAGCCATAGTAAACACAAATATTAAGACAGGCTCAATGTAATGCAGCACTATAGGGATAACTTATTAATGAAAAAACATGACAGAGCACCTGACTGGCACCAGGACCCTTCTCTATTTGCCTACATGCACTTGTAACTCTTTGCGATGTGTGGGCATGCTGGGAGAGAGCAGGTAACATCACACAGTGCATATCGTATTCTAGAATACAAACACTCTCTCTATGCCTATTCCACCTGCACCCGGCCTTCCCTGCAGTGGGTCCAGGCGCAGAGTAACGCTCAGTGCATGCTTTCTCGTGTTCTGATTTGAAACCTTCACCCTCGTGAAACTAGAATCAAGCAGTGGCTTGTGGCTCCAGGGACCCTAGTGTAATTTGCTTATTGAACATGTACCCAAGAATGTTACTAGCGCGGTGTTCTTATTGTTTCTGACACTGCTGGGCTAATGTGTGGGATGGACTTATACAGCCTAGGCACTGCAACAGAATTTTAAATCCTAATGCAGCACTTGAAGCACTTTGATTTTGAGCTGCAATTTATCTTAAATTTTGACCTGTTGATTCATTTCACAGACGTTTAAAGTTAATGTGTTGCATAGTGGCCACCACTGCCTTCCACCGAAAGTACATTTTTCCGGCCTGACTGATTAGAAATTTGCCAAATGTGGGCAATTGAAGCTAGAAGCAAACCAGAGATACCAGAGATACCAACATGCCTCTCATCCAAGACTAGTTACCCAGACTCTGGAGTGCTTTAATACCTGACATGTAGTTCTGCCTAAATGTTCCGTGACAGGGGACTGAGAAGGATGCATCACGTGTTTGGTATGGTAATGTTATCGTAATGATTATTTATATTGCTCCTATACACAGGCAACTGTTTCAAAGCGCTCAAGGAGGGTGGGAGACATATGGGGAAAAAAAACTGTCGCTCAGAGCTGTAGGAAAATCTAAACAAAAAGAAGGGGTTCTGGATATTGGACCACAAATAAAACAAAGGAATTATGCTCACCAAAATACCACCAATCACATAGACATGCGCGGTTGGTATGCGTGGTTGGTATGCGTGATTGGTGGTATTTTGGTGAGCATAATTCCTTTGTTTTATTTGTGGCCCCAATATCCAGAACCCCTTATTTTTGTTTAGATTTTTCGTGTAATCACTAGAGAGACCTCAGGCTTGCATTTCAGGAACACCACATTTTCATTTTTAGTGTGCCACCATGGGCAATTTCTCGCTGTCTTATCTACGGCAGCGAGCTATCATGTGGTATTTTTCACTAACTTAAATACGGTAGTGAACTATGTCCCGGGCCTCCCTTTCTGCCGACTCATAGACCTCTGGCAGACTACAACACACACAGTTAGTTATAATTGCTCATACTGAATGACATTGTGCACACAGCTGCATCCAAATCTTATTTTTAGCTACCTTAAAAATGACAATTGCACTTTCTAAACATCTCCCCACATCATCAGCACTGTATTGATAAATGCACAAATGAAAGAGAAAATAAACACACCACCCGTCTGCTTTCAGATATTTTTGTGTATTATAGAAGTTGCATTTAAACACAATCTCACTCTTTACAGAAATAAATGAAATAGCACAGTAACAGCATTATTTGTGATACACTGAAAAGAGAGTGGCGGAGACAAGAATTCAATTTGCAACATTAAACACGTGAGTAAAGCACAGGAATCTCCTTTCCTACACTGACTGAATATTCTCGTACACACTCAGCCCCCACACCTCAGCGAGATAATTACCAGGCTTATTCAGCATGTAACTTCTTTGGCTGTTCGCCTTCTGGAGGGATTCACCCAGCAAGGACAAGCATCTGCTGTCACTCAAACTGGGACTTGTTGACTGGAATAGCCAGTCTCTGCAACCAAATTGAATCTGCTTTAGGAATCAGGCATCCCCAGCTGTCAACCCCGTCCTTCTTCGAGCTGTGTCCAGATCGTCTGCCTTCTCCCCCTTTTCAAGATTCTAAAGGAAAACTTGGTTACCGAATGCTTGTCCAATAAGATTCTATCATGTCATCTCCTCCCTCACTACACAATGGCTTATTTTTTTTACAGTTGCAACTGTAACAAACTGATTTACTGCTTATTCGAAGTCTTTGCTTCCTGCAGTTACTGTGGACAGAGCACAGAAAGGCAAAAGAAAAAAAAAACTTGAATGTGTGTTTAAAACTGATTTTCAGAGTAGGCCTCATTTTGCAGTGAAGACACATTCTTTTATTAATGAGTTATAATTATTAGTCTTGTTAGTTAGATTAGTTTGTTAATTACCAAATGTGTCTCATGCAACATAGGCATTTCAGGTGAGAAATGTATTTGCATTTTATATGTAAAAATCATTTTTGACTGAATAACCTGCCCTTACTTATATGTCCATGTCACACTGGCAACACATAGCTTGAAACAACTGCATCATAGCAATGCACCAAACCCATGCAGTGGCGCTGCATACAAATGCTCAATAACACATGTCTTGCTGTACCACATTATATCAATGCACCAAACCCATGCAGTGGCGCTGCACTTAAAAAAAAAAAAAAAAACATGCTATTCATTGATCCTGTGCAGTGGTGCTGTACTCTGTGCTCCCAAAACATGCTAAACAATCCTACAGAGCCCTTGAATTTCTGAGACAAAACGGTCTGCACAGGCAGATTAAGTGAATATGATACATTTGATAGTTTAGATACAGCAAATAGGCCTGACAGTGAGTCTGCAGTTTTTTCAAGTGCACATTAAGGGGTGAGACTAGGGAGAACAGACAGAAACCATCTTCAGGCAGGGCTGTATACTGATTGTTCAAGTGCGGGCAGGGCAAGGGAGGGGCAGGGGACAAAGTGCACCCAGTCGGTAGAAACTGGGGAAGTGTGGAGAGAGAAGCTCTAAAGCATTTATTACAAGTGCAGTGAGGCGGTGGGGTGCAGGGCACTTACGCAAGTGCAGAAAGACTGGCAGGGGTGCTTGGCGCCAGTCAGTGAGCTGTATGGAAAGGAGGGAGAGAGGGAAGAGCACAGAGCTAGGTTAGCAGATTAGGATGAGAGAGAAGGAAGAGGAGAAGAGGAAGGTCTTGAGGAGTTTCCGAAATTTAAGAATTTCAGGCATTGACCCTCTGTACAGCACTGGCTTTATTGCCAGCGGAAATACCACTGTATGATCATCTCTGCCAGATTATAAGAATGTGGACTGCATGCCAGAGACGGATATGCGGTTATTGAAATACGGCAACCCTTATTTGAGTAAATCTGCAATCATTATTTTAAACATTTGGTTTTGTGAGGATGCGTATGCATTTTGTACATTAGTGGATCTTACAGCTACTGTATATGGTTTGTAACGCGGAGCAGGGACAGTGTACGGTCTCTACATTACGTTGCAAAAGCGATGAGAAGATGAGGGTCAGAGGTGCACACTCCATTACCCCCTTTGTGAATGCGCATGCAGAAATTGTTGCAGTGCAATGAAGGGATGCACTTCTGCTTTCCTTTCCAATGGTAATACAAGTGCAAAAAGCGTGTTGGGCCCTTCTGCAGTTTTTACCCTCGTCTCAGAAGTTCAGGTCAAAATTGGTGGCATTTTCGAGCAGTACTTCACCTCATAATCTGGGGGTATTCACTGCCCACAGTCCTCCCATAGAATACTTCCAGCTCTGCAATGGGGTAGAATTTGAAACAGGAGATATTTGAAAATGAAATCTGATCTCCCTGTTCCGGCTCCCCCTGTATCGAAGGCCATGTTCATGGATATTCTGTCGAGCTGCACGTGCCCGTCACAAGTTCATGTGCACACACACCAACTCCTGCATGAACCTATGGGCACACACAGGGGCTCTGCTTCTCACATCGGGGTGGGCATGGTATAAAGCAGCACGCGGGGTTCCGTGTTCTGCTCTTAGGGAGCACATGTGATTTGTTCTACTGATTTGAGCTTAACCTTTCTGAAGTCAGGAGGAGAAGGGTTACTGTGCAATTGTTGCTGTAAAACGCCTACATCTATCTGCGCAGAATAAGCTTGAAGGGGGCCAATTCATGCCATGTTTCGTTTTAAAATGCCACAAATAACAGATTTATAGATTTTTCTAAATACATTATTTTAGCTTGACAGCATTAATCATTCATGCTTCACTCTTTCATTTTTCTGCCCACAATGGATTATTGAGACAGAAAATAACAACGGGAAAAGGCTACGAGCGGCGCCAAAATGTCAAGTTTGTACTTACAGTTGTATGTGCGCAGACAGGGTCAAGGGCCTCAATTATTTGTATATGTATAGAGTGGTACTACATGAAAGGTTATGTCACCTGCAGCTATTTGCCTGCAGATTTAAATAGGGCTGATATTCAGCTCCACGGCCAGCCACTGACGCGGAACACGGAATTGGAAAATACTATGAGCTCTCATGTCTGGAGCTAAACAAAATGAAAGGGGTGATTGCTAGGTGTAGCTGTGGGCAAACCGAGATATTCCAGTGCAGGCTTTCACCGAATGCTCTGTTATTTCCTTAACTCTGCATTCCATTTACAATAAAATAGGACGATGATGGGGGCCTTCAACAACGCATACTACTTCTACTACTAGCACTGCGACTACTACTACTAATAATAATTTCAGTTGTTATTAATATACTTTTAGCCAACGGCTGTGTATATACAACAAAAATGACATTAAAAAGACAACACAAAATCCATACACTGCAATGTTCCATAAAGGGCAAGACAGTATAACAGCATCTAATACCGAAATAACACCTCTGATACAATTTAAAACGAGCGTAATTTTCCTACTTAAAAATACTAACATTAAAAACCCTGTCATTAACACAAAATTTAACACAGGAATGACCAATTTCTAAAAACAATTTAGAATATCAACAACACGTAAATAAAATAACACTATAAAATAGATGAGGTTACAATCATCACCCTTCATAAAATTAAGCTACATGTTGGAACGATTGCTAATATACAGCATATTGCCATAGGATTTGAAATATTTTAATCGCAGTTCCAACAGGCTGTCACAGTATAACATCAAGTGTTCTAAGGACTCTACTTCCTTACAGCCGCATAGGCGGCACATTCGCATAGATCTACACAATCCCAGCTGAGCACCCTTAGTTTCTAAAACTTCACAATTATTACATTTCATCAACAGATAGAATCAAAAGGTTTTAGGACTAGGATAGGCCATAGCATATGTATGCCTAGATAAACGTGCTAGCCTATATTGACAGTAATGGCCACTAATGATGATAATAATCCATGGCATCCTTTCAATATATGTATACAAGCCTGGAAATAATCTTCTTATTACAGGCTACTTGTGACATCACAACTGATCTGTAATATGAAAATGACATCACAACTGCTCTGCAATCAGTTATTGTGGTTAGGTTGTGACATCACAATGGCAGCTGCTTCAGCAAAACAGAGCAAAATTGCAGCTACCACTGCAGCAATGAAAGCCGTCGAAAGCTTTTCCTTTTTTTATAATATTTTTTTTATTTACAATTTTTGCATTTTACAATATTCTATAGATACAATATACAGTCAGTATGTTTTGTAAACCCATACCCTCCCCACACAAAGCAGATATATACAGAGCTAGAACATGTCCAGGTATCTACTCCATATCTTCTCGAAAAAAATCAATGACTTCTTCCGGCGATAAGCTTGCAGACTACTTTTGTATGACACTTTACAGCCGTGAACTGTTTATGGTAGAATGTTTAATATGTGCACTGCTGGAGTTTAACACAAGTGAGCAAGCATCGGCAAGTTATTTTTATATAAAGCATAAGATGAAAACCTTTTTCCAACACATTGCATTAAACAGCTTGAACTATATTCTGCAACAAATTAGGAGTTGCATTTCTGCTTTTTGAAATCCAACCAGATTCTATATTGCTTATGTGGATCATCAAATGCAAGATCTCTTACATTATATTATGCAAGACATGCAGTATTAAAGGGAATGACAGCGTGTGGCCATGTACTATAAGTAATAAAATGCCCTTGGAGTTCTGTGACCTTCGGCCTCCTTCCTCCATTTGGTCACAAAATCCTAGGGGACTTCAAAAATCCTTATAACATATGCAGGGGCTACTTTATCCTATATATTATAATAATATTATTATCAGCAATATCCAGCTTAATATAGATTCAATTTTTCAGTGGGTTGTTTAACTTTTAATTATGTGTTCTCTGTGCAAGGAATTTGGCCATTATACTCATGCTTTCTGATATTAGATGATTTTAACATTTGGTGCGATGCTCACAGCTATTCGACTTGGCTTGGCTGTGGACATTTCTAAACAGCCATGATTTTTGGACTCTGACTCCAAAAATGGAACGGATGGAATGGATGGAGTGGATAGCATGGATGGGGTGGATGGCACGGATGGAGTGGAAGGTACCGATGGAATGGATAGGAACGGATGGAGTAGATGGCGCAAATGGAGTGGCTAGCACGGATGGAGTGGATGCAAGGGATTGTACCAATGGTACGGATGGAGTGTATGGCACTGATGCAGTGGATGGTACTGATGGTACGGATGGAGTGGATGGCATGGATGGAGATTATGGCACAAATGGTGTGGATAGCATGGATGGAGTGGATGGCACGGATGGTGTGGATGGAACGGACGGAGTAAATGGAACGGATGGAGTGGATGGCACAGATGGTGTGGATGGCACGGATGGAGTGGATGGCATGGATGGAGTGGATGGAACTGATGGAGTGGTTTTAACGGATGAAGTGGATGGAATTCACAGAAAGGTTGGAGTGGATGGAACGGGTGGAGTGGATGGAACGGATGGAATGGATGGAAAGGTTGGAGTGGGTGGAACGGATAGAGTGAATGATAAGGATGGAGTGGATGGTACCAATGGTATGGATGGAGTTGATGGAGTGGATGGCACGGATGGAGTGGATGACATGGATGGAGTGGATGGCACAGATGGAGTGGATGGTACGGACGGAGTGGATGGTACGGATGGATGGCAAGGATCGAGTGGATGACATGGATGGAGTGGATGGCATGGATGGAGTGGAGGTTATGGATGGAGTGGGTGGCATGGATGGAGCAGATAGTATGGATGGAGAAGATGGTATTTATCCGTATGTCTCTATCACCGTCCTGTCCACGTGCCTTGTATCAGAAACCTCTACAGATAACCACCATATCGCACCACTACGCTTAAACTCCAGTATACATCCATCATTCAACTAGAACACAGCTATACCCCTGATAATTCAGCCTGGCTGTTCACTTACAAATACCACCCCATGGACACCTCATCACCCTAATTAAACGCAGCTAGCTGAGCACATTCCAGCCTAGTTGTTCACATAGGCGTTCCTCAGGCCTAACGCAGCCAGAACCCAGTCTGAGCGTCCACCCAACTGACTGCACACATCCAACCGATTTCCTCAGCACCACACCTATCGCTAGAAAGCAGCTCTCATCCAACAACTACGCCAGCTGCATACATATCCAGTACACCCACGCACCATACAACACTATATCTCTCTACTGACTTGAACTACGGTTCCCGAGGGCGTTCAACCTACCAGCGCTTTGAGGTCATACCAATGATATATAAGGTGCAATATAAATTCCAAATCACATAACATAAACGTTTTCATGGATAAGATTAAAGTTATCCAAGATAAGATTAGCCACTAGGCAAGCCAGACCATACCGTACAGTTGTGATTCTTTCCCAGTGAAGGTATTATTTGATTTTTCAATGGTCACTCCTGAAACTATTTTCATGATATGATATGATATGATATGATATATGATATGATATGGCATTCATAACGCGCCTATACACAAGTGTTTCAAGGCGTGACGAGGCAAGGGAGGGGAACAAAGGGGGATGGACAACGATCCTACTAGGCCAGGTGTCATTCAGATCGCACAAGTGCGTGGGAAGGAAGGAACGAAAGTGCAGTACATGGGAATAGATAATAACAATAAGCAAAATAATGGGCAGCATGTGGAAAGTGCATGGGTAAGTGCGGACATCAGCTATCGAGGTCTGGTAGGTGGAATGTAGGGATACAGAACAGTCCCCAAGTGAGGGGGTTGCCAGGTGGGCAGTGCAGGTGTGTGACGCTGGCGGGAGAGGGACCTGGGCCCAGGATCAGACAGTGTCCAGGTAACCAGTGCAGTACCGGTTTCAGCAGGAGGTCAGCAGAGGAGAGGAGGAGAGAAAGCAGAAGCAAAGAGAAAGGTTTTGAGGGGTTTCCGGAACCTGAGATGGTTCTTCTCAAGTTCAAGGGAGGCAGGGAGGCTGTTCCAGAGGGAGGCACCAGCCGAGGAAAGAGATCGACCACCAACTTGTTGCTTGGAGAAGCGACTGACCCTGAGGGAAATGGAGGCAGATGAGCAAAGAGCTTGAGAAAGAAGATATTTAGGAAGAGCGAGTTGAAGGTATTGAGGCCCCAGACCCCAGAAGGCCTTGTGGACGATACAGAGGGTTTTGAACTTAATGCTTGCGGCCACTGGAAGCCAGTGCAGAGATTTCAGTCCTGGAGAGATATGATCCCTGGGCTTGAGGCCAAGGACAAGTCTTGCAGTCCTGTTCTAGATTAGTTTTTTAGTTGCAGAGGGCGCAGAGTAGAAGCAGTCAGATTTAGAAAGAGGCTGTTGCAATAGTCCATGCTTCTGCAGAGCTTGAAATTTACAAGGAATATTTTTGATAAAATTCCGGCATGCATTGCCAGGACTCATACCACTTGTCTTGAAACATTCATCATGAACTTGTATCTCAATCTGTTGGTATCACAAAAGTAGAAGCTGTCAACCTTTACTCCTCTGTTACAAAAAATATCCTTGAATTTGAAATGCCTTCAGAATGATTGGTGTGTGGCTGGCTTGCCCTGGGCAGCAAATATTTTGGAAAAGGTAGTTAATCTCCAGCTCTAAGTGTTTATGGATAACTCACAATTCCTGGACCCTCCTCAATCCAGGAATTCACAGAACGGAGACTGCTCTAATCTCGGTTTGGGATGATATATTGAAAAACACAAGCAAAGGTGGTTTGATGCTGTTAATTTTGCTAGATGCATCAGCAGCGTTTGATACGGTAGATTCAGACATTATGCTTTCTAGATTGTTAGAGTTTGCTGGAGTCTCTAAACATGCTCTGAAGTGGTGTTGGTCTTTTCTGACCGATCGTGTTCAATGTGTTAAAATTGGGAGCCATATCTCAAGTCTATCCCAGTGCTTTGTGGAGTTACTCAAGGCTCTTCTTTATCCCCATTTCCAAAACACAATCTCTGCATTCGTTCATATGCAGCTGAAACTCAGATTTCCATGATTGTTAGTCTGTAGAGTCGTTGTATAATATAGTACAATGTACTAATGAATTTGTCCAGTGGATGAAATTCAAACAAGACAGCACTTATTTTGTTTGGGCCTAAACATCTAATAGTGGAGTCTGCACAGATTATGCCCCCATACTTAATTGGTCTCCTTATGACATTTGCGTTAAAGGTCAAGAATTTAGGATGTATTTGGCAGTCGAATTTAGGGTGTGAACAACTAGTTGGAAGAAATGGTACTATCTATTTTTTATAATCGACTGTTGCTCCGGCATGCCCTCCGATATATCTCAATATCAGATCATGCTGCCGTAGTGGGCTCCCTGGTTAATTCCAGGTTAGATTATGCAAATAGCTTGCTAGCCAGCTTCCCTGTAAATCAACTGAATTGACTTTACCATGCTCAAACAGCAGGTTTAAGACTCAACCCTGAGCTACCCTAAATGGCTTCAGTTTTAGCTTCCCAGACAGCCCTCCATTGCTTCCCATTAGGCAGGAAATAGACATTAAAATCATCTGCCTGGTGTTTAAGTGCATACATGGGTTTGCTCCTCCTTATTTATTTAGTAAAATATCATATTATCAGCCAAGTCGTGCTCTACTTTTCGGCTGATAAGTACATGTGAATCCCATCATCCCGTTGTGTCACCAGGGGTGAAAGACATTTTTCTGTTTACGGGCCTCGGTTATTAAACTCATTACCACTATCTTTGCTTAAATTTACCTCTTTTATGGCCTTTGGGAAAGCAATGAAATCTTTTATTTTCAGTAATAGGTGCTACCTCTCTTGTGGCGCATTCATTTAGGTCAGTGGTTCAGCATGTGTAAACACTGTGTCTATTTTGCACAGTGCACAATACAAATGTATCAAATTATTACAAGCTCAGTGGTGCCAGCAAAAGGTGGTAGTAATTCCATTACTAACACTTTTTTGGCCGGCATCATGCCGGAGTAAAATCTGCCACTTTAAGGCCAAATATTGCCTGAATTACTGTAGTGGAATGAACACTCATAGTAATTTTGGCAAAATCCTCATGGAGTCATATGGACTCCAAAAATGGGAATTAATAGTGCCGTTCCACCACTTGTAATCACATGGTAATACCACAGGTCCAATCACCACTAACAGAAAATGGGTTTGGCAGTAATTCAGTAAATGTTCTGCCGAATTACCACCAAATACAAAGTGAGTCCCTTTGTCCTGACAGATGTCAGTGAGCAATTTGAAACGATTCCTAAAGTTGTCTTTTTATTTTGTATCTTCTAAACTTACTTGATTGGCTCTTTCAGGAGGAGTATGTGTGCAGTGAGTAACTTGATAGATTTCAACCAGTCATTGTGTGAGATATGACAGTGTGAGAAACCAAATGATAACTTTTGCATCCACTTCCTAAAATACCTCATAGGTTGGCACTGTCTTACTGATCCCACCATTGTGAACTGTTCATCACAGTTTTTACTTTGCAGCTCCCCCTTCCTTCCTCATGATTCCATTTGATCTGCCTCTGACCTTGTGAGCAGGGGGCTAAAATGCTTGAAAACTTCATTCTCTTACAATGATTTGAATATATTACACAGCCTGCAGTAGTGGCCGTGTAGTTATGGTTATGTTGCTGAACTCATAGGAAGAGCACTTAATGGATAGCTTATAAATGTGCTCCCCTTGGACGAATACTTACCAAACTTTGCAAAACAAGTAAATGGCCCGCTCTGAATTCTTTTTACAAGTTTGGTGAGGTTTCGTCAAGGGGGGGGCAAAGTTATAGGGGGTGTCCCAAAATGTATTTTTTCATAGAAATAATGGAAAAATGTTTTGCTCACGCCTACAGCGCAAACCGCTGGACGGATTATCACCAAATTCATGCCAAGAGTGGCATCTTGGTCCCGAAAGGGTGCTTTTGTAAATTTGGTGTAAATCCATCAAGTAGTTTTTTTTTTAATTGGCAAAATGTAGGTCCAAAAAAATGTGTGATATCTGGCTCTGCTTCGAAGATCCATTTCCCTGTTCTGTATATTGGATGCGCCCACTGATTGGATGGTGAAAAGCGTGAAGTGCATCAGATTTTTGGAAATGCCTGCCATGACAAATGTGGACAAAAGTTTTCAGAAAGATTATAGACCCAACCTTGTAGGGGCTTCAATGGAGGATAATGGTCCGGTGCCCTCATTATTTATTAATTTATAATACGCCGAAGCCCGCAGGCATCAGGGCAGACACACTTCGCTTGTGCCGATATCTTGGGCTGACAGACTGTTATCCCCCTTTCCTGTCCCTGGAACAGGGGGATGAATGTCACATTATTTCCATTAGCATAACACAAAATGTTAATGGAAATGTTGGAAAAATGTATCGAGTCTATGTACTTTACTGAGAAATGTAAAGTAGATGAGCTCTATACGATTTTCTTTTAGTTCTATTTTTTAACTGTGAAAGGTGATTCCTAAAGGAACCCTTCTTTTGTTGTTTTAAAAAAAATATGTTTTCAAGAGAGGTTAAAACAGAAGGTGAGTAGGGAAATGAGGGAAATAGGCAACAAGCACTAATATGGAGGGGCAGGTGGCCAGGGGATGATGTTGCGCGTGTGTTACTTCTAAGGTAGTGAGCAATGTTTCTCATGCTCCTTGATTACAGCTTCAAACACATGCCGGAATTGCTTTCCCCTGCAGAGTGGTGTGTTGTAGTATATACAGAGGACTGTTGTCTTCCAAAGATGTAGATCAACAGCCTCTTTTGTCGCTTGCAAGGTAGCTGGTGGGATTGTGTGTCACACAGAAGTAGGCTGTGTGGTTACAGTATTGGTTGAGGAAGATGATGTGGAGGAAGACAGCCTACTACTTGCTAAGAAAGAAACAATCTTTCTGAGAGCAATGCGGTAGTTGGATTTGGTGTGGTGACGCATGGAGGTGGTCCCGCAGGATAAATGTCCAGGTAGTCCGCAACTGAATACAAAGTTGCACTCAGTGCATTTCACTTTTGCAGCTTTAGCTTTTGGCTCATTTCCAACAGAGGTAAAGAACTGCCACACACAAGATTCTCTCTGGGTGCGAGAGGTAGACACTTCCTCTACCTCATCTTCTTGGTCCTCATCATTGTCTTTGGAAATACTGCGCTTTTTTGTTGTGTGGGTCAGACAGCTGGTGGTGGTGGCTCTTGGGGAGGAGGGATGGCAATAGCTGATGCCATTTTTAAGATAAATAGCAGTTTTGCTACCATTCTTCCAAGTATGTGCTTTGTACTAGTTTGTTAATAGATAATGAGTAAGAATAGGTGTAGGAGCTGTACAAGGGTACATTTTGAGCTTGAAAGTTAATAGACCAGTAGAAAATGCAGTTTGAAACTGTCCTTGAAGCAAGGACCCGAACGCGAAGTGAAAACACATTCATGGACACCTCATCATGCCGCGCGTAAGCGCATGGTCACGTGGCACTATTCGAAAGGTCCACAATGACATCAGATATGCGCAGACATAGACGGAAGCAAAAACAGTGGAAAAAGTATAGAAGCATTCAAAATGATGCTTCAAGGTGGGACATGGCAGAGTTTTCAGGTGAAACCTTGTAAATTGGACAAACACGTTGCTATGTTGGGGTAACTATGATATGCCAACAAGGGCAGTCCAGCACCGAAATGCCAGGCAAACCTCCTTTGAACAAGAATTGTAGGAAAATAACACGCACTGGTAAAAACCCATGGAATTCTCTGAAAGAATCTTTGTTAATGTGATGTTATACAAAAAAGGTAGCAGGCGCCCCTTTCTAGAAAGAATATGGCATGATAACCTGTTCTGTTTTTTTTCCCACTTTGAGAATCCACATCCATCACTTTTTGCTGCCTGTACTTTTCACAAAGAAGGAATACACATTTGCATATCAGTCTTTGTCCTGCCCACAAGGGCAGTCCAGCACCAAAATGCCAGGGAAACCTCCTTTGAACAAGAGTACCAACAGCAACCCCATACACGTGTTTCAGCCTTGTTGTGCATCATCAGTGAGGTGGAGCTGTGTTCTCTGAGCACAGTGAGCAAGGGGTCCACGTCTGGGTTTCCCCAGGTAACTTAGCGTGACCAACCCCAAGTCCCTTTCAAAAATACAAAAAAGCTAGCAGGCGCCCCTCTCTAGAAAGAACACAGCATGATAACCTGTTCTGTGTTTTTTTTCCAACTTTTGAGAGTCTGCAGCCATCGCTTTTTGCTCACTGTACTTTTCACAAAGGAGGAATATCCATTTATATATCAGTCTTTGTCCCGCCAACAAGGGCAGTCCAGCACCGAAATGCCAGGCAAACCTCCTTTGAACAAGAGTACCAACAGCAACCCCATACAGATGTTTAAGCTTGTTGGGCATCATCAGTGAAATGGAGCTGTGCCTCTCTGAGCACAGTGAGCAAGGGGTCCACGGCTGGGTTCCCCCAAATAACTTAGGGTGACTGTCAGGAAACCATCATTGTCCACAAGGATAGCACGCTGCAATAAGGCATCGGGCCATGCCATGCCTCTCTCCTTTTCCGCCTGTAAATCAGGCAAGGGCAAAGGAAAGAATTGGAATCTGAAAAGGAGTTCTGGCAAACCTCCCACGTGCAGCATGTCTTTCCGTGCGCGTTGGGAATCACTGTGGAGACGCTGGTGCCCGGCATACAATTCTGCATGCATACGGCTACAGCAGGGTAAACAGCAGCAGATCAGGTGACTCTATATAGGCTCCGCCTTCACAAGGAAGCAGCGCTTCTGAATTTGAGTTGTTTGGTAGCATTCTTGTTATTAATCCTGGATTATGAACTTGGCCTGCTATTCCGGACCTGCTTTTGTCTTTTCCCCCTGTCTTGTTCTTTGGAAAACTGAACCCTGGACCATCCCTAGGACTGCTCTTGCCTAATGTTTTTTCCCTGGCACTGCTTCTGAAATATCGACTCAGTCTTGCCTTTTTGGATTGCTTTGTTTTCCGGACTGTTTCTGTCACTGCTAGAATTACTACCACTCTGACTGTTTTTGGATTCCACGTACCCAACAAACGTCAGCCCACACTTATGAAAACTTTGTACATTGGAGGTACTCGGACTAGAGGCTGCCTTAATTGAGCACCATTGCTGAATCTAGGTGTCCTTGTGCCGTTGGTTAGAGGAACTAGGCTTCCTCTTGCCAGCGGCTCAGGGGATTTCACATCAAGACTTTACAACAAACAGTTACTTCAAGACTACCTTCTCCAATACTGTATATGCTGGTAAGACTAGTTCTTGTGTTTAGTGTTCGACTGTATTTTCTATGTCCCTTGAATACTCATTCCCTGATACTTACATATTATTACCGCTTCATTCCAGGATAACGCTCCCATTGATATAGAACAGGAAATCCATACCACAATCTAATATTATCAAGTGGACTCCTGTTAGCCACACAAGTGAGCATTTATTACCCATACTTAGCATTACTGTTACATCTTGCTGTATTGGTGTTCATTGTGTGCTTTTCTTTTTCAGCCAAGTGGTCTCCTGGTGCGTCCATCCAATCTTTCAGTCAATAGACCTCTCAGCTGGTCCTTTAGTACTGCTGAGAGTTACATTGTCAGGAAGAATTTGTCTTCTACACGATGGGTTCAACTGTCAATAACTGTGCACCCTCTTAGGCGTCACAGGGGGTATCTGACAGTGACCAAACCCAAGTCCCTTTCAAATATACAAAAAAGGTAGCAGGCGCCCCTCTCTAGAAAGAACACAGCATGATAACCTGTCCTGTGGTTTTTTTTCCCACTTTGAGAGACTGCAGCCATGGCTTTTTGCTCACTGTACTTTTCACAAATGAGGAATATCAATTTGCATATCAGTCTTTGTCCTGCCCACAAGGGCAGTCCAGCACCAAAATGCCAGGCAAACCTCCTTTGAACAAGAGTACCAACAGCACCCCCATAAACGTGTTTCAGCCTTCTTGGGCATCATCAGTGAGGTGGAGCTGTGGCTCTCTGAGCACAGTGAGCAAGGGTTCCACGTCAAGAGATGTTATGGTTAAGTTGCACCATTAAAAACCTACGAAAGTCAATGAAAAATCTTTGTTAAAGGGACATTATGGTTAAGTTGCACTAATAAAAACCTAAATAAAATCAATGAAAAATCTTTGTTAAAGGGATGTTATGGTTAAATTGCACTAATAAAAATCTATGAAATTCAATGAAAAATGTTTGTTACAGGGACATTATGGTTAAGTTGCACTAATAAAAACCTATGAAATTCAATGAAAAAATGTTAAAGGGACATTATGGTTACAAGTAAAACCGAAAAACCTCAGGATTTCACCAGGTATGGTAAGCTAAGCAACTATTACTCGCACCACCACCATGTACTGCTAAGACTAACACCCAGGACATCAAATATGACATCACAAATGCCATTGATGACATCCCTGATGATATCACATGTCTGGCCCACTTGCTTTTGTTCACTGAAATATCTATGCCAGGTGGTTTTGTTCACTGACAGTCAGAATATTAAAATTCAAAAAGGTGCTGTGTATTTAAACGTTAAACTTGTCTTATGCTCTTAAAGTAATTTCTTTAGAGTTTGGTCTCAGCTCATGGTGCACGTATATGGGGCAATAGGCAGGCCTCAAACACACAACTCATTTGTATACATGAAGATAAACTTTAATTCTATTAACATTTTCTGATGATGTTGTTTCTTTCTTCCTTACTTTAGTTTCAGTGTATGTGCCTCTGATTTGTATGCATTGTGGGTCTTCATATGTATTGTTTGTACTAGCACAAGTGTGTAGTACATTTTGAATTTTAAGCTAGTTATTACATGTTTAACATTACACAATCACCCCTGACATCATGTAACCAAAATTATAAACACAACCCCTGTAGGGACTTTTCATCAACATTAATTTCACATGTGATGTGATCAATGACATTTGTGATATCATCTTTGATGTCCTGAGTGTTAGTCTTAGCAGTGCACGGCGGTGGTGTGAATTATGGTTGCTTTCCTTACCATAACTGGTGAATTTCTGAGGTTTTTCGGTTTTACCTGTAACTATAACATCCCTGTAACAACGTTTTTCCCTTGAATTTCATAGGTTTTTATTAACGCAACTGAACCACAACGTCCCCTTAACTAAGTTTTTTCATTGAATTGAATATATATATGTATGTAACTTGCAATATTATAAACATAATCTTCACTAATATTGTTTATGTGCTGTGAGGGTTGTTAATAAGTTTCCATGAGAGTCACTGGTACCTGACAAATTCTCCTACAGAAGGCAATGTTGCTCCTTGATCATTCTGTCTTGACAGGCATGATCTTCACTGTTCATTGCTCGATTCCTACCAACTTGCAAACTTCATTATGATTCTTTTTCATGTATTGACTTGGAACATAACTTGTTACATGTCATTTGAACACAGGCTTGCCATCTTGGCTAAGCAGATGTGTTTTGACCAATCCGTGTGCAGTGTTTGTTCCTTAGCTCTGGGGTCTGATACTTCTTTGTTGCATTTTCATGACCTCACTACCACAATTCAGGCCTAGCAATGTTCGCCCTCTTCCCTTAACCAATCACTGCACACCATTCAGTCTTGCTTTGGGAAGTTTCAGCTTGGTATGTGCGAGCCTCTTATCAAGGGCCTGGCTGACATTTTCTATTGAGCGGATGAGGTTTTTCATGCTTCAAAGATGGCTAACTGAGTCTTCAGGCCTTGAGGCATACATGTGGTGTTCATTCAATTAGTGTAAAGGTGCACTGACATTTTCTATTGTTAAGATTTCCCCTTAATGTGGTTATTTTCAAGTGTAAGATCTGTGCTTTATGGCTTTCTTGCTTCTCGGAGATATGGCTTACAGAAGCATGCCTACTAGTGAGTTGTTGGGCCTATACAGGGAATCATTTATGTGTGGTGCTGCTTGAAGCTTGGACTTTCATGCACATTGGGGACTTTGAATGTACTCCCCAAAAGTACAAAATAAATTTGTGGAGTGTTATACAGAAGGAGTGGTGATCAGCGGTCTGCCTGCAGGGCAGGGAGAACAGTGAGTGGTGCCAGTGGAAACGAGGGCACTGCCAAATTGGGTGGGAGGATAAGAATACTCTCCAGACAACAGATGCAGGGCACCAGGGGGGCTATGCAAGAGGAAGAAGGGGTTTTCAAGAATTCCGAGGAGGTAGAGGAGGATTTGGCAGAATGGGGGTGAGGATTGGTAGACCAGGGCTCTGTTGGTCATGTGGTAAATGGTGATTGTTTGCAAGAGTTTAGTAGTAGGCAAGCAGTTGCGTATGATCCCTGCGCATATCCCAGTGGGCCAAAGGCCCCGGCAACATATCCACAGCAGTATGGGATGATGCCTCTGAGGTCCCCCCGTATGGAGCAGCAGCCATGCAGGTGCACCAGCAGGGAAAACAGCCCCAGCCCCAGTACCACAACGGGTGCAAACGCAGCAGGGACAGCTGCTAGCATGGAGTAGCGCACCTGTGTATTCACAACAACAAACATAACAGTCAGCACCACATGTATGAGATAAAAATGCTTTACCACATGGCACAGCGACGCAATAACAAGTGATGAGTGTGGTGGGCAATATACATTTTCGTGTACCCGATATCAAACACACACCAAAATAAGGACAGCCCTCAGAGAGCTTTGGTATGCCCAGTCCTATCAGTTACTGCCAACCCAACCCGGAAGAGGAATCCCTGGTAGGTATAGAGATAGGCAACACATATTTGTTTTCATGGTTGACACAGGTGCAACAAAATACTGCATAAAGGAAGGGCACTCTCCCTTTTCAGATAAAGTAATGGAAATGCAAGGGTTCACTGGGGCAATACATTCAGTTCCATTTACAGAAGACTTAACCATCAAGGTAGGTAACACAGAGGTGTTAGCTCCACTGTTGTTCTCAACTGCAACTCCGGTGAACTTGTAAGGCAGGTTGAATATGACAATTTCTTTTTCTGAAAAAGAGGTAGTGTTCTCTAAACCAGCAATTGTTATGTTAGAGTGCTGGTGAAATTACTGCTGGATGACAATTGGTAGTAGAAGGTGTTAGTCCCCATTAATTGGAGTCTATACAATTCCATGGTGGATATTACCAGCAATGGTAATTCTGCCAGTGGTAATACCACCAAATTGGCACATTTTGGGCGGTAAGGTGGTGGAATTACCTCCAGCTTCTTGTTGGAGGTTTTCCTCCACCTTACCCTCAAACATGCAGTTAGGCAGTGCAGTAATGCAGCTGTAACAGTATTATGCTGCATTTTTACTGCACTGCCCAACTTACAATGCTGCATTTTTACTGCACTGCCCAACTTACAATGAGGTCTACTATCCCAACCTCATGTGAGGATGGGATGCTCCTTGGTTTAACAGGGAATGTAGGACTAATCTTCAATTCTGCCAAGAATAGATGCACTCAGGCAGGGCTGCAATTTAAATTGAAGAGGGATTTCAAAACTATCAAAGAGGAAAACATTGGAGCATTTACAAAAACAGCAGGACCAGCTGGAGGTGGAAGTGCACATTAATATGTTAAAACTATTCTGGAAAATGGTGGGTAGGAGATTTGCTACTCTGGGAGAAAAACACAGTTGCTCAAATCTCCCTAAACAGTTGGGTCTGTCACCGCAACAGAATATTTTGCAATGCTGATCATGTGGGCCTAGATACCGCTAAGGAGCTAAGTGCCAAAGACATCACGCTCAGTATGAAGGAGATTTCTATGAACCTAAACATTCTCTCTTCAGGCAAAGCAGATGGCCCAGATGGTCTGCATTCAGATATTTTCTAAGTGTTTCCCAAGTTGGTGGCTTCCAATTATATTTAAGCTTTTTAACTCCATTAGCTACTCTGGGATTTTACCCTGCTCATGGGCCAAGAGTTTACCTGTCCCTATTTTTAAGAAAGAAACTACATGAGACCCAAATTGTTATCACCTCATTTCTCTTTTTAGATGTACTTAGCAATGTTTTTTGAAATGTCTGTTGACCAGAATAGAGGATAGGGCTAGTCCCCGGAATTTTCTAAAACCCACCCAAGAAGGTTTTAGGAGTGTATGTTTAACACTCAACCACTTTTTCTTTTTAAATATTAATAAGTACTGTGCAATGAGAGACAGGACGTTGTATGCAGCTTTTATCAAGTTAGAAAAAGCATTCAATTCTATAACCAGGCACCGACTGTGGGAAAATCTAGCTAGCTAAAGAAGCCTGAGGGTCTTCTGAACCTAATCCAGTTATGCTACTAGGACAGGTATGCATCTGTACACACCACATGCACTGTTAGGATGTCGTGAACCTTTCCAACAAACAAGGGGATGAAGCAAGAGTGTGCTTTAGCCCCACAGCTAATTATTCTGTTACTTTCTGACTTTAATCATGGGTAGCAGGCTTTAAGGTCACCACCCCTTGCTGCAAGGCACTCACCTTTGCAGCCCTTGTGTATGCCGATGACACAGCTTCACTTGATCTGTCACCCTGGGGGCTGCAATGCGGTCCCTCTTATGATGAGGAATATTTCCCAGCTCCTGGACTAAAGATGAACAGGGTGAAGACCAAGGTACTGGTGTTTGGGAAAGGTAGTAATCGATTCTATTGGGCACTTAAGAGTGTACAAATTGTGTAGATGAGTCATATTGCTACCTAGATTTACTTTATTCCAAGACCGAAAAGAATTGTCAAGACAAATAAATGCGACTGCCATGAAGGCTGAGGCAAGCCTAGACGGGCTGTTAAGATTTTATCATCTGCATGATGGGTGGATGCTTGATAGATGTCTAAGCATCTACAAGGACAATCCTTGCATGCTGTTTCTATACGGGAGTGAGATGTGGGCTACTCCAACTGCTCTGCTCTTGAGGTGACTCAAAACAGAATAAAACAAATAAAGAAAAGTTGGCCTCCCCCAAAGTACCCCTAATTGCGTTTTGCACTTAGATCTTGGGATTTCCAGTATAGTAGACTTAGGTTTGCTGGTTATTTTTTGAACGTTTGCCTGGGCTACTCGGACAATCCTAATTTGAAGAAGGTCATGAGGGAAGTCTAGGGTTCCCCTGCATCTAATAAATATGCTTGGCACAGGAAGGGCCGTCAATTATTGGACAGTTGGGGAATATTAAACATAGATCCCACTCAGCATTCCTCTCTGTCCCACTTGAAAAACTTTGCAAAACAGAGAGAATTAGGGACTGACCAGGAGCTGAGTATACAAATAGTGGGCACTCTATCCTTACTTCAACTTCTTGCTGGCCTACGCATCAATAAGGCACATGGTGCGAAATAGGTACTATTAAATCTCCAGAATGTAGCCGACTGGTACTGGCTGAACTTGCTCACTCTAACGGATAGAATAGATTGGGCCAGTACATGCTAGATAAAAAAAAATCCTGTTACACAGGAGCAGTTGAGAATAGCAGCCATGTCCTACTGTTTTGCACAAGCTGCTCTGATCTACGTAGAGGATTTTGAAATACTTATTTTAGGAAGTATATTAAGTTCTATCCTGAAACACTCTTTTTAACAATGAATTGCAATGACACTCCTTTTTTGTACAGTTTACATGTATTTTTATGGTGGGTGGTTGCTTTTATAGTGTGTACATTTCTATTGATGTTAGTGTGATTTTATTTATTGTACCCTTGTTTTCTGTGGTTTTAATTTTTAATGGAGAAATCCGAATCTAATTAAGATTGATTGATGCAGACCGAGGAGCAGAAGGCCGGAGGACAGAAATGAGCCCCGGTAATCCTAAAAGAATGGTAGAGGAGAAACAAAGTCCCTGCAAGGCATCTGCTGTGCCCCATGTACAAGCTTAGGCAGCACCAAGCCATGAAAAGGCACCTTGGAACAAAAGCCAATGGGAGCATCTTAAAGTCATGCTCCGTGTTGAGGATTACACAGAAAGGGTGGATACTGGAAGAAACACGTGTGCGAGCACAAAATGCATGTGCTCCACTTGTGCTTAAGACTCGTCCAGACTAGATGCATTTCCTTTGAGTTCTTCAGTATTCGGGCTTGCGTGGGGGACCGCGCCCCAGGGGATAGCAGTCCTGGCCCTGCGCTTCAAAGGATAAGTTAATCACATCTTTGCAGGTTTTCTAAACAGGTCCAGACCTTGCCACAAGGAAGGGAGGACTACATCCTACAGAAGTGTTGGTGCCAGGTGGACTATGATGCAATAGTTTGTCATCTTGACCATTGTTTTTCCAGACAAACGGCCAGGAGATCAACGTGAGTAGCCAACGCTACCAGAACTCTTGAGAGCAAAGTGCCACTCAATTCCTTGTGTTTCCACCAACTGAGCAATACAGCATGATCTTATGAACCGAGATGCATGATACTTATGCATTGTTAACACGTGTGTGACCACCCATGACTCTACAGAGAAATGTTCCTGGATGCATCAAGTCAATGCATTGCTGACAAATAGTAGATTGTTATTCTCAATTTTCATGTGCATAGATGCCAAGCATTGTGGCATGTGAGAGTGTGATGCATAGATGCGAACCATAGATGTAAACCATTGTGCCACAAGAGAGCATGTTGAATGTGTATGCAAATGAAAGGCCACCATTGTCATTGAGTACCAACAAACGGAAGCACATCGGAGCCAAAGAGCATTTTCCCTGATTCTACATACCCATCCAAATCTTGCCTCCCTGCAATAGCCCTACCTATCAACTCAATGTACCCTAGCCCTTTTTCCCATGGGGGGTACAGTGCTTCCTGTAAACATGAAGCAGACGCCAAGACCTGTGAGTGGGCATTGGAGTTTGGGCTACCACTGGCCAAGACCTCCAGATTTGCCTGCAGACCTGGACACATGTATTTTTTATTTTATATGGAACAAGAGAGTGGCACAGAATAGTTAATGTGGGCTTTCCAGGGAATGCATTGTAATGGTGTCACCCTATAGTGGTTATCAAGATGGCGGAGACTTGAGAAGGCTCCATAGCACAAATGGCAAAAATGTTGCTTATATATTTGCTGACCCAAAATTATGTAATAAGGATTGTGTGAAGTCAAAGCATTATTATATGTGTCTTTGGTCAAAGAATAGGGATCGTCTCAAATTGTTATCTATCTTGATTGTAAATTATTGATTGGTAACATAGATATGCCAGATGTCTTTTGGGATAATTGATCACCTGAGCTGATGTAAGTGGGACAATTTGTAATTGGAGGGAATATTCTTGTACATGCTAAACTCTCAGATTATTGTGGTTTGTGTGTCTTGAAGACTTCACATTCTTTCAGATTAGGAAGCACGTGCCTACTCTTTCATTGTCAGAAATGACAAAGATTGCTTTCTTCAAAAATCCCTTTCTGCATCTTCATTCCCTATTGGTATTACTTATTCATTAGTGAAACTATTGAAGGTGAATCAATACATATTAAGAGCCTGGCTTACGTAGCAGGGGCAGAAGAAATCCTTATCGACTGGAAAAAAATGGTAAGTCATACAACTTTTTAATTGTCTGATATTTTTAGACCTCTAAACACATTTTTTAATGAACTGGTACGTCTTATAATAAATACACAATATAGATTATGCTCGTCACACTGTATGTACATGTATTTTCAATAAAGCTATATGTGACATGATTATTTTTATATACATTTTTATATGATTAAGGAGGTATTTTTCAATGCCAATGCTTGAATTAATGAATGTGTGTATATTGACATGATGTATTTTAAAAATGTACTATTTAACGTGATAACTTTTTTAAAATAAGATGTTAGTGCCGCACTTAAGCCATACATGATGCCTCACGGATGAGAGAATGTGAAAGACAATTAGCTGGCAAGAACACAGTATGAGACAGAAAAAAACACGTGCAATGCTTAAGGAAATAGAATGAATTGGCCAGACAGAGTAATGACCAAGCACAATAAATAGGAGCCCAAAATAGATACCGTCCTAAAAAACGATAAGCAGTATTCAGTAAGAGTACAGCAACAAGACAGATTAATTAAGTAATTCAATAAACAAGCTGGATGCATGCATAAAGCTCAGTAGATGAACACGCAGTATAATCAACTGTGTGAAGCCTTACAATAATCACAAGCAGAGTTCAAAGCTCTGACAGACAAAACAATACAATGTATGTTGATAGAAGCAGACTCGCTTTGGAATGCAACACAACAACAGCCCCTGCAAGGTTACTAGCCAAAGTGACGTGAAAATATGTATTTCTCTGAGGGCTGCCAGAACTCAAATAGAGCTACCTGCATGTTATCAAAAAATCTAAACAAAGGATTGATGTACTAAATAGGAAGTAGGCAATTCTCAAAAGAGCATTGGTGAAAAATAGACATCCTGGAAACAAGTAGAAAGAGTGGGAGTGCGAGAGAGAGGGGGAGAGATATGTAGAGAGAGGGAGAGAGAAAGAGAAAGAGAGAATGAGAGAGCTAGGGAGAGAGAGTGTGTGTGAGAGAGAGAGGCAGGGAGAGTGCATTTGAACATCCATGGAATCATGTCCATTCAGAACAAGGAGAATCAATTCTACTTCATATCCAAAGGAGGGAGCCCAAAGTCACACTCTTAGGAGGAACTGTACTCCGATGATTCTGTCCTGGAATTTCTATGCAGCGTGGAATAAATGAAGGGAGGAACACAAACCTCGAGGGAATTAGGGAATGTTGGTGATGATCTGACATAAGAGGTAGACAATAGATGAACTTGGAAACTGAGAATGAATGAGGTCAACACCAGTCCTCATAGGGCACATATACATATAAAACCTGTACAAAAGGGGCATGCTAAATCTCTAGGATAAGCGAAACCAAGAGATGTAAGAACAGCAAACAGCCAGTATCTTTGCAGTAGGATTTATCAATGAATGAAATGAGAGCAACACAACCCACCCCTATGCAAAAGAAACCACTATTCTCGGGTATTGTGGAGCAATAGATGTTCATAAATTGGATGGACTATCCCAATGCATGCTTGTATTAAGACCAGAGAGTGGGTAGATAGGACACTGAAACCAGCAACAAATGAATGAGAGTAAAGTCTATTGGCCCTGATTCATGGAAAAGTGCGCAGAGATCCCACCACGCCTGTCCGCCGAGAACGGCTGCATGAGCCTGTGGCAGAAGGAAATCTGTGTGCTCTGCGTATTCATGGAATTGTTCCCGCAAAGTAGGTCTATCCGCAAGTCACGACCGGGACGCCCAAGACACCCCACTACCCAAAACCAAAACAACCACATTTACCTATCTTTGCGGCCTCCCAGGGCGTGAGACACACGCACCCCGTAAAAATTGCATGGGCCCAGCTATGGGAAGCCACACAGTTTGGTGCCATGGTGCTATATGAGGAAAACATCAAGCAACTATCCTGCACTGGCAGAGCTGGGAAAGCAACACAATGTGGACAATTTTGTGGGCAGCATCAGCAGTGGGGGGGTGGTGAGATGGCAGACACCCTCTTCAGTTGTTTTCCCTACTGACACACATTGATGTTAGGAGCTCAACAAGCTTCAGATGTGAGCCAGACTGTATTTGACCATCCAATCCTGTTGTGCAAAGTATCACGCACCATAGCTGATGGGAGTAACTGTTGTGGGTCCAATGTGTTTGGCAGTGGTGGTGATGGGTGATGTGAGGCAGGCTGCACTCACAAACAGATGTGAGCTGATCATATAGGGGATGCGAGTGGAGGTGGAGAGGGTGAACGTGCTGAGCAGCCAGGAGAGGCCACTAGTGGTACAGAGAGTGAGGGAGCAGAGCAGACAGGGAAGGACAGTATAGGTGTAGTGAGACAAGAAGCAGATTGGAGTGGAGACAAGTTGGCATGAGAGGACAGAGGGGGCAGAGAGAGTGAGGGAGAAGAGTGGATGAGGGATGGCAATGGAGGTAGAGAGTCTACGGGATCAGAAAGGAGAGAAAGAGGAGGCAGAGAGTGGAAATAAGTGGTACGAACCAGAGAGAACAATGTAAGTGGGGAGAATAAGAGAGAAGAGGACACCAGAGAAAATGTACAGATGGGGGGGATAATAGAAAACTGAGACAGTGAGGAAAAATAGTGCAATAGGAAATAGCCAACACACTGGAATGAGTAGGAGGAAGTGAAGGATACTGAAATGCCTGAAATGGGCTTGTAAGCAGAAAGAGGGTAACAGCTCAGGACAGGACAGGCAAAATATGCAGAGGAATACAATCAAAAACAGAAATAACAAGTGAATGGATAAACAGAGAACACAGAGGAAGTGAGGCAGAGGAGAGAGACTCAGAGAAGGGCAGCAGAATATCTGAAATATCTCTGCAAAGGAAAGTAGTGGTCCATGTCGTGAGAAGCCAGAATCACCATGAGAAGAAGAAAGGGCAGGAGGGAAAGTCAAATGGAATACATCAATGTGCCGTGATGAGGCGGAAGATGACACAGGTGGTATGGGGAGTGAAAACAGTGCATAAAGATGAGAAGGTGAGAAAAGGGAATCTAAATAGATAGCACTGTTTAACTACGCTGTCAAGAACGGTGGCGGAGGCATATGCCAGTGTCCCAATATACACCTCCAAAGCTTCCTGGGCCCATTGTACTTTTACAGGGGTGTGACTTAATTGTGATAATGCACAAAACAAGTCCATACTGCACACGTCCATCAAGGGGGAGGACCTCCTAAAAAAGGCTCAGCATCCTCAATAGAGTGCCAATAGCAAAAATCTGACTAGGGCAAAGGCAACAGAAAGGCCCAACCAAACCACATATCCCATTAAAGCCCATTGTTTGGGATTGACCTTTAGATCTACCTCTATGTGCATGGTCCTGGAGAAGTGATGGCAGACAGATGGTCTGTGGGCCTGACACAACCTTCAACTGCACATTTTTAGTTTAATTTGAATATTCCTCATACCTTTGTCCAGTCTACCTGAACACTGGGATATTTGTGATGTACAATACATTTGGTTGGGTCTTGTTAATCCCCTGCTGCCACCCAGAGAGTGTAACAGGGACTAGAGAGAAGATTAGAAACATTGATGTATTTAAGAACCCAGCATTGTGATCCCTACCGAGCACTTCAAGGAATTATTCTCAGGCAAATGTCTCTTGATTGGGGTGAGGATTAACTAGATAACCACAATAGACAGTTGCAGATAATCTGGAAGAAATTTGCCAAAATACAGAGGGGCTTTTCCCCAAGAGGGTTACCTAAAGGGAATGTCTCAAAGGTTGAAACCTACATTTAGACACACACAGTCAATATTCTCTCTATCTTCTCTATCTTCTCTGTGGGCAAAAAAATAAACAACTTTTTAACTTTAGATTACAAAAATGATCATGCCTGTAAGTGTTGAGGATCTATCTAGTTAACATGCACACTACATTTCCTGAAGAAGAAGAGTCCGCTTTCATCATGTGGCCTGAAACACCAAAAGAATAATCAGTAAAGTTGGAGAGTGAGATGAAAAGAACTAAACAACAAATGCCTCGAACTAGCACTGAGTCAGCCAGGATGCTGTCAACAGAGTACAATTGGTGAGCAAGTATGGAAAGAGAAAAGACAACGGGACAAAAATCAACAGTGTGATCTATTGTGGATCACATGGGTATCCCCAACACTAACCCAAAAACTGAAAAGTGTTCAGGGTAAACACTTGTATACATTTTAAACATAAGGGGTGAGACTCAAAACTACGGAAACACCTGTTTCGTATAATGAGGGTTATTTCCGGATTGAACAGAATAATGTTATATCAACAAAGTTCAATACAAACCCATGGGGCAGGTTACACATTAGGCAGGGAAAACATTCCATGTTATCCTAAATGCTCCCTAATGAGTCAGGTAATCATATATTTGCCAAAAATTGGAAATTAACCAAAACCTGATAAAGTTTAATGTGAGTGCTGAATCGCACCAAAACATCTTTGAAATAAGTTTGAGGCACCAGGAACCAGACGAGTGGGGTGGATCCTCAGAGTTTCCACACTACAGAACACTATTAATCCCTTTCAAAAGTGGGGATTACAATATTTAACAAGAAGCAAAGCAGTACCTAGTAACTCAGATGACATGATGTCCCAGAGAATAACCAGAAGCCCTGAAGAGCCCAAGATAATTGTGGGTATGCATAAACTGCATGCGCAGCATGTTAGCAGGCACCCTTCTCGGATTCGATGCACACTGCTCACCAGTACTCCCTCCCCGACCAACCACCATACCGGTAACAAGGTTTAATTGGTTTCAAATAGGTTGATTGCTTTTAAAAAAGTAGGCAGCAACAGACATAGCCACATCTATGGAAAGCCCGTAGGGAGGGACAAGGGTGCACGTGTTTGCGCTCCTTCAGGGTGTTCGCGTGAGCCAGCACTGGTCACAGGACAATACCTTCCTTTTTTCTCATCTCGCTTTCTGTTGACCCAACTGCTTGGACTACTGCTGAGTGGCTGCTGAGCGGTAAGTGCCTTGGTATCCAGTTTGTGAGGACCAGCATAGAACCGTTGAACCAAGATACACTCTTTCGGGAGTCTGTCTGAGCTGTTGGTAGCTGTTGGTAGGCCGATCAACTTTTTTGACTTTTGCCCTTTAGATTTTTTTGTACTTGAAATATCTTCTTTGGAAATAACTTTTTAAAGTTTTGGAGTCTGCTAAAATATGCTATAGACTCTGCCAACATCCTACAAGGCCTGAATTTAAAGGCTTGCAATGATCGCTTCAGCAAAGATAAACCAGCAGGGAATACTTTTTTTGGTCATGGCAACCCCTCAAGGATTCACCACATCTTAATATTAGCAGGCGATTGGGGGCAGATCGATAATTTTACTATCCTAGATAGAAGGGAAAGCAATCATAAACACCTTATCGCTATGATAAAACTGAGGAAGGAACGACAGAGAACCTAATCCAGACCTCATCCATCAGTGTGACAGGCCAAGCCCAACGCACAGTTAAGTGGGATACGTTGGGATCCGTTGAGTCCAAAAAACGAATTTAACGAGCAGTTTTAGATAAAATGGAAAGCATTTGTAATAACAATCTTGGTGAGATGAAAGTGCTAGTAGAATTTGACCATCTGGTTACTGGTCGTTTACCCTTTGTCACTCAACCAGCATCAGAGATTAAAAAAGGATCAGTAAGAACCAATGATTGGTTCGATGGTGAATGTAAGTAAGCCGAGAAGGAGCTAATGTTGTGCTTGGCTGCTGAAGATCGGGTTGACAAATGTGAATTGCGCCTTTGTAGAGCTAAATGCTAGACAATAACAAAGGGGGAAAAAGGAGCATGCTACAAGTCCAAGTGTGAGGTCCTGCTGGAAGCAGCTAGCGAGGGGGGCTCTAAGGGTTTTTTGTCCCAATGGAAGGTAAAATGGTACCAGGTGCAAACACACTATACTGCACAATAGTTCCAGAGCAATGGCTCACCCGCTTCTCTGGTCTTTATGAAGCCACTGAATATCATGTTAGCATCCAGTCTGGGGTGGGGGGGTTAATGCCGGAAACCAAGGACCAAAAGAGGCCAGTGGGCTACCGATAACAATCACCCTAAAAGAAGTGCACAATGCCATATGTAGCTCAAAGGGTCAGGCGGCCTCAGACGGCCCAGGGTTGGGACAGGGCGCTGCTTGATCTATTGAAAGATGAGCCCCTTATTTGGACACCAGTTTTGTGGAGGCTTTTTACGGCAGTCTCTAAGCTAAATAAGGTGCCAAAGAAGAAATGGTGCCAATTTATAAAAAGAGCGGAAGAGGGAACCCTGGTAATTATAGGCCAATTTCACTGCTGGATGCCTGTAGCAACGTTTTTGGAAAGTTAATCCTCAAACAGTTACAGGATTGAGCAAATTCAATCATCCTCATTAATCATCTCCAGGTGGGATTTCAACAAGGGATCAGTACGGTCAATTAACCATTGAGAGTTGACAGGGGCATACAGCAAGGCTGCATCCTTATCCCTCTCCTGTTTTTTATGCATATCAATGAGATGAGTTTTAGAACGGCTGACCAAATGCCAAGTGGAAAGATTTGATTCTCCGAGGTTGGGTGCCGACATATTGCCGGCACTATGATATGACATGATATGGCATTTATAACACACCTGTACACAAGTAGGCGCGACAAGACAAGGAGGGGGAAACATAGGGAGGACAAAACACTGATCTTCTAGGCCCTGTGTCATTCAGATTGCGCAATTTCAGGGAAGCGGAAGGGGAGAAGTGCCAAGGGAGGGGGGGTGCATGTAACTCAGAAGTGCAGCCAGAGTGTGGCTCAGTGCAGGTATCTCAAAAAGTGCTGCCAACGGGTGGCTCATAGGTGCAGAGAGAAGGGACTTTAGGGTTGCAGATACAGACCACAAGTGCTAGGTGAGCCGGGAGGCAGTGAAAAGTGCAACTGGACATGCAGGAGCCTGGGCCCAAGTTCAAAGGATAGCCAGGTGACCAGTGCATGGAGCAGTTGGGACATCAGCAGGGGAGAAGAAGAAAGAAAGCAGAAATGAATGGGAAGGTCTTGAGTTGGTTCTGCTCAGGTTTTAGAGAGGCAGGGGGCTGTTCTAAAGTGAGTCCACAGCCTAGGATACAGATCTGCCCTCAACTGCTTGGAAAAGTGACTAACACTCAGAGAGTTGGAGGTGGATGAGCAGAGAGAGTTGGAGATAATGCGGACACAGGCCCCAGATAGCCTTGTGGATGATGCAAAGCATCTTGAACGTAATCCTTGCCGACATTGGGAGTCAATGAAGAGATTTCAGAGCTGGAGAGATAGGACCCCTTAGCTTGAGGGCAAGGACAAGTCTTGCAGCCTGTCCTGGCTAAGTTGTAGAGGTCAAAGAGTAGAGGCATGAAGATTTAGAAAGAAGCCGTTGCAGTAGTCCAGCCTAGAGAGGAGCAGAGCTCTGGAGACAGTGAGCTTCTGGGGAAAGTTAGGAAAGGAAGAATACCTCTGAGGAGTTGCAGCTGATAGTTTGACTTCTTAGAGACATCACAGATATGAGGAGAGAAGGGGAGGGTGGAGTCGAAGATGCCCCAAAGGTTCTTAGCCTCACAAGTAGGTGCAGGAAGAGGTCCAGGGTGGGCAGCCGGAGAAAAAGAGGAAAGTATGCGGCTGGTATTTCCGATGAGGAGGATCTCAGTCTTACTGGCATTAAGGCAGAGATCATTGGCGGCACACCATTCCTGAATTGTGGTCAGACAATCTTGGAAGATTGGTGGCTGCGGATAGCCTGAAGGAGAGCTTGGTGTCATCCGCATAACACTGAAGGTTGGAGCAGAAGGAAGCAATGTGCTGAGCAAGAGGTGCCAGGTATTGGTTGAACAGCCAGGGAGAGAGGTTAGACACCCCTGGGGAACACCCCAGATAGAGAGAGGAACAGAGGAGAGGAAAGACACCAGTTGGACCTGAGAGGGTCGGTCAGTGAGAAAGGAGGTCAGGCAGGCCAGGCCTGATCAGTGATACACCGGTTATCAGGGAGGCGATTGCACAGGATGGCACGGCTCACCTTATCAAGGCAGAAGAAAGATCGAGGAGAATGAGGACAGAAGGAAGGTTGGAATCAAGGTTATAAAGCAGGTTTTCACAGGTGTGCAGGAGAGTAGTTTATGTGCTTCTGACAGCCTGAAGCCAGACTGGTGGTCGTGGAGACAACTAACAGATTCAGTGTGCAGATTAAGCTGGGAGATGGCCAGATTTTCCAAGAGTTTGCCCAGTAAAGGAGTGATGAAGATCAGGCAATACTTAGCCAGAGAGGAAGGATTGGCAGAGAGCTTCTTTCGCAGGGAGTGCTCAAGGCAGTGCTGAAAGGGGGAGGGGAAGGTTCCAGCGGCAAAGGAGTAAGTGCAGAAATCAGCCAAGGCTCAAGCAAGGGTTTCAATGTGGTCCTTGATGGTTTTGTCTGAATAGGGGAGAACCTGTTTTGTCAAGACTTTCATAGTTAGGACTTGTTTAGAAACATTATCTGGGGTGAACAAGGGAAAGGAAGAGAAGGGAGGATGGGGACGGCCACAGGTGGGTCAGGAGTGGAGGAGGAGGAGGAGGAAGAGGAAAAGAGGGTGGAAAGAATATCCTGAGGTTTAGTGATGAAATGAGAAGCCAAGGCTGTACAGATGGCCTGGGAGAGACAGGAGAGGTAGAGACTGCAGCAGGATTGGCCAGCTAGTTGCAGATTTTGATGAGTTCGGCCGAGTTGTTAGATGCCACAGAGATGAGGGCGTGGATGTGGGCTCTCTTCTTAGTGAGGACTGAGAGTCTGTATTGCCTTTGGAGCAGGCAGCAGGCCAATTTGTCGGAGGGTGCACCTGATGCCTTCCAACCCTCTCAGCCACCCTGCACTTGCGTTTGAGGGTGACACGGTCAGAGTCGTATCAAGAGTTGCACTTGGATTTGGGCTTCAAACCGATCCTCATGACATGGGCAAGCACATCAAGAGTGTTAGAGATAGAAAGATGAAGGTTAGATAAGGCTGTGTCAGGGTGTGAGTCAGCCAAAGCAGCAGAAGAGGAGGAGAGAAGGTAGTGGAGAAAACCTCAGCTGACACACGATTTGTGGGTCTGATGACCAAGAACGTAGGTGGCAGTGCTGGAGTTGGCTTGGCCTCAAGGGTAGAGAGGGGTAGAGAGAGAGAGAGGTGGGAGGAAAGGAGAAACTGATCACTCCAGGAGAGAGGAGTGGTGAGAGAGTTGGATACGGGGAGGTCTAAGGAGATCAGAACATCCATGGTGTGCCCTGCAGAGTGATTCGGGCCAGAGGGAAGAACAGATAGATGTTGTGAAAGAGTCCTGAACAAGGGCAGGTAGCATCCAGGTGGATGTTAAGGTCTCTGAGGAGGAGAAGTTGAGTGGTATAGGGGAGGAGAGAGGAGGAAAGGTTTGCCCACTCAGAGAGGAAGGGGCGACCTGGCCAGGCGGCTTGTAGATAGTGGCCACAGTGAGAGAAAGGCCATGGGAGATAGAGAGCCTGCAGACCAGGCATTTGAAAGGTGGAGTAGTCCTGCATAGGAATGATAGAAGCAGGGGTCCACTCTGGGAAGATCAAGGTTACACCCCCACTGGGACAGTTGGTTCTGGGTTCAATGAGGATCTTGTGCCATCAGGAAGCAGAGTGTTAAAGCTCATGACAGAGCTGGCCGTGAACCAAGTTTCAGTCAGAAAGAGTAGATCCAAATTGAATTCTTCCAGGAGACATCAGATGTCAGAGAGAGCTGAGTGAGAGTTGAGAGCAGCAATGAGGAACTGGTTGCCCCCCTTGAAGGACTTCCGTGGAGGGGTAGAGGTCAGTGGTATGCCCTACGGAAGTGTTGCAGGTTCCCGAGGATGGGTAGAGGAGGAAGGAGGAGAAGGCAAGGTAGCCAGGGAGAAGCAGGTGGGTGCCAGGGGGGGTGGATGAAGGAGGCAACAGGGTACCAGAGAAAAGCAGCAGAGCAGCCATAGAGGTGGCAGTGGATGGAGGCAGCAGAGGAGCCAGAGGGGTGGTGGAGGAAGATGGCAACAGGGTGGCCAGAGAAGCAGCAGAGGCAGCCATAGAGATGGCAGAGGATGGAGGAGCAGAAGAGCCAGAGAGGGTAAAGAAGAAACAGCAGGAGACGGAAGAAAGTTGATATGGCGAGGGGAGCATCCATCAAAAAGGAGGAGGTTGGCCTGAGGGCCTTGGACCAAAAAGGTGCTGTTTAGGTAAATATTAATGATGGTCTTGGAGGAGTGGAAGGGGACCAGGAGGGCCCTGTGAGTTAGAAGTGGCATCAGGTCTGGGGGGGTTGTGTGGGCAAGCAACCTCCCCCACACTTTCTAACCTGGCAGCCACAGACAGAAGGGTGAGGTTGTCTGCACTCACTGTCTCCGCTTCTACCCCATTGCCACCAAACACCTGCATAGCTCAACATGCAGCCTTGTCCTGCGAGGGCTTTACTGCAGAGGGTCCGTACCTCGGTTCTTATAGGAACGGCAGCATGGACGTAGCAAAGCATGCTACGTATAGTCGGGCAGCATCTCCTGCGCTCCTGCATCGCTCAAAACCATGGCCTTGTCCTGCGAGGGCTTTGCCACAGAGGCTCCGTACCTCGGTTCTTAAAGGCATGCAAGCATGGATGTAGTGAAATGTGCTACGTATAGTCGGGCAGCGTCTCCTGCGCACCTGTGTCACACAACACCGTGGCCTTGTCCTGCAAGGGCTTTGCTGCAGAGGGTCCATACCTCTGTTCTTTTAGGCATGGAATGGACGTAGTGAAGCATGCGCAGCATCTCCTACGCACCTGCATCGCTCAACACTGTGGCAATGTTCTGCGAGGACTTTGCCGCAGAGGGTCTGTACCTCGGTTCTTATAGGCCCGGAAGTGTGGACGTAGCGAAGCGTGCTAAGTATAGTCAAGCAGTGTCTCCTGCATCGCTCAACACAGCAGCCTTGTCCTGCAAGGGCTTTCCCGCAGAAAGTCTGTACATCGGTTCTTATAGACACAGAAGTGTGGACCTAGCGAATTCTGCTATGTATAGTCGGGCAGCGTCTCCTGTGCATCTGTGTTGCTCAACACTGTGGCCTTGACCAGCAAGGGCTATTTTTCACAGATGACGCTGTTTTATTGGCAACATCACACATGGGGATTAAACACAGTTTGGTGTGTTTTGTCAATAAATATGACCAAATGAGTTTAACTTTAAACAAAGCAAAGACCAAGGTGAAGGTGTTTAGGCCAAAGGGATCAAAACCCTGGGATTTTTTCCTTGAGGTGGATGGTATCAAACTGGAACAAGTTAATTTTCATGACTACATTGGAGTGAGGTTTGTAGACATTGGCTACTGGTCTGCACATGTTGACAAATCGCCTATTATCCTGGGGAGAAACAGTGGTGGCCTAGGGAAATCTTTTGTGAATCACTGTGAAGGGGTTAAGCCTACCGGAATGGGACTAATAGGAGGAGGGATTTAACCCATGAAATAAAACAGGATACCCGATTTTGGACAAATGAAATGAATTTCAAAATATAAATCTTGTTTGCTAATAATAGCGCTGATTTGAGAAAGGCACAAGGACACCGAAACACATGGCATCATTAAGGGCCATTTTATGAACAAACTAATCACTCAAATTAAAAGCTTTTTGTTCAACCTTACCTCTTGTGGTGAGTGGTAAGATATGGAAAACCAAGTTTCACCCATTGTGAATAGCACTGCTTGCAGAAGAGGAGAAGCTGACTGCTGTAATCTTAGAGGGGCTTTAATCTTTTCATGGACTTGCATTCTGTGCATAAAAGCAGAGTGTTTCCATAATTTTGGGCAAGGTGAGCTACAACACCAATGTTTTGATCCCAGTGCCCTTTGAATGCGAGAAAAGCATAAGCAGTGCAATTAAATCCTAACTTACTTACTGTTAGACAACCAAATAGGACCAGCAGGAGGAAGACATGGATCACTATCAATAAATTAAGATTTATTAGGAGTATTTTCAGGACCGGGTCAAGTGAATTATGATAAGCTTCTTAAAGCAATGTCCAACAGGATAGCTTCTCCATGGGCTCAATAGATCGTAGTTCATGATCTTACCTCTGCTTCCCAAAATCCCAACCCCATCTTCCTCATTGACAATTTTCTACAGAATCTTTCCTAAAATAGACTTTCTATCATCTCTCCCTGCACTCTCATATCATTATTACGTGGTGCCATCTCGAATCTCTCTGATTTATTTCACCTGCCTTCTGTCAGAAACCAGAAGGTGTCTCAGCCACAAGTCCTGGGGGATGTGTCATTCATGTGGCCAGAACATGGCCATCATTTTTGGAGCCAGTTCCTGGGGGTGTACCAGTGCAGGAGGATCACCTGGATGAGGGTTCTTCAGGGAGTGGGAGTGGGACACTGAAGGGTGAGCCCTTACCTTCCCTGTAACACCTTTAACCCATCCTACCATGTAGGAATTTTAGGAACTCTACCCCATCCCCTTTTACAACACAAACACTTTCACCCAGACAGCCCGCTATGAGAGAAAACAGACTAACACCCGAGCAGTATACATGACGTGTACCAATACAATGGTATGGGAAGGTCAAGCAATTACTGACCATTACACAAACCCGACTTCCATCAAGCTTCCCCATGCGGATAAAAGGCAGAGTAGAAGAGCACACTCTGAGTGAGGCAAAGCACACGAGGAAACAGCATTTTCGAGATGGCAGCAGAATGAGAGAAGAAAGACGACAACACAGATGGGGATCGCAAGGAGGGAAGTTCCCTTGACCTTGTTAACAAGGAACCGTTACTTTCCTGAAACCTCAAGAATAGAAAGCGTAAGACCGGGAAACCAGGCTGAAGAATCCTGCATTGTGTTTCGGAGATATCCAGGGCCCTCCTGCGTCAATAATCAAGGCAAAAGGAAGCAGCAGCCTCTGTGGTACTGCCCTTGGCTCCGAGAAAAAAGCAGCATCAGTGAAATCAACACAGCGGGTGAGTTGGGGAGACCCATACAACACTGGTCTGTGATGAAGCTAAGGTGATGAAGCCAAGGTTACAAGCAATAACATGATATGGCGAGCACTGGAACCAACATTGTTAAAACATGTGTGGTAAGAGATGCAAGTCAGGTTGAACTGCTGATGAGTGATTGAACTTTAAAACAAGATAAAATACCTTTGACAGAGTGGTCTGACAACATGTTGGTGCTCAATCGTAGGTCTCTGTAAGGTATCCAGCTGAAAAGTGGCAAAAGTGAAAGTGAGAAAAGGGTTATGTCAAGAAGAGAATGAGTAATTGTAAATCAAAGTGGTCCTGCAACGGGTCAATCAAATCCTGCGCACAGTCGAAAGTCTTCTATTTTGATGAAGTAGAGAAAGTTTGGAAAAGTAGATAAATTTGGTCAGAGCCTGGTGGAGGGAGACACATTTAAGGTTTTTGTGTTAAAGTGGGTCTGAGCCAGGAAGAGGGGTACCCTGAGTGAACAGTGAATCACCTGAGGAATTGAGTGTGTGAAAATCCTGAGAACATTGTCTCAAAGTGGGTCTGAGGCCGGCAGAGGGGGACCCGGGGTGAACAGTAAATCACCTGAGAAATTGAGTATGTGAAAATCCTAAGAAGAAAGGAACTTTAATGTTCGTCGTGTTGCATCAGGCCCTCTGAAATAAGAGACTTTGAATGGCAAAGAGACTTTGGCATGGAAGGCCCTGATGTTGAGTTTTTGAACTGCATCCTCATGCTAGAAAAGCCAGAGAGTGTGCTAAGCTCGAGAGTGGTGCCATGTCCCGTGCTGAAAACGTGGGGAAGGGAAGCCAACAGCTTGAATATCCTGACACATAATTTCTTGAACACTTTTCTTTTGCTTAACATTGTTTCCGACAGTATCTGTATTTAGAAATAAGGATTGGCAATATGTTTGTTAGAATAGGCCCTTTTATTTTGACAGACTCGACTACGACTGCATTATTATTATTTGATGGTCATAGCATGCTCCCATCTTTAGATTTAAGATTAATTATGTGTTTTTCAAACCCAATTGAAGTTCAATAAACACCCTTGAACTGTGATGACTTGTGTCTGTTTTACTGTTTGATGCCATGCATTCTTTACACTTCCTACCGACTCCCCCATCGTCCTCCTAATACTCAATCTGAACTCCAGATGGCTGATCTCTCCTCCTTCCTCTGAACTCCCACCAGCTCTCTCTTTGCAACTCCTGCCAACTTCTTGACTGAGATTCTTTTGATAACCCACCTCTCAACTACTCCTAATGTCCTCCTCACAACTTCTGCAAACCTCCTCTTCATAACTTCCAGCATCCTCCGTGAAGTTCCCTCCAACCTTCCACCTAATCTTCTCTACTCCTTCACACCCTTCTCTCCAGCCAGCCTTACACCACCAAAGCCCGTCCACCCCCAGTCTCCTTCTAACCACAACCTCCTCTCTTATACTACCCCTTTGCCTTTCTTCACTTCTTATTCCCACCTATGATTTAAGGGGTTTGCAACTTCTTTTATAGATCCCTTACCCCCTCTTCATGGCCACATTTCCCCTGAACAAATGGACCATTTGGCAGTGATGATTTAGAGATAGCCATTGGTTTACTAAGATGGCTTGCTTGTGTACACCTCCGAAACAAAGGCATGCCCATTTGCTGTAGTGTGATGCTGGCTGCACAGTCATAGTGCCCAAATGACCGCTTGTAAATTAAATGTACAGTTTCAGTGCTGCTGGTCAGTCAGTCCCTGTGCAGCACTTACCTGCCATAACTCTGCTGCATCTGTGCTGCCCCCCACAGTCATTAATGGACCCTGAACCTCTGACAGCTACTGAGAGTCGTGTGCTCTGCCTTTTGTCACCTGACAAATCAGAGTATGTAGTGTTAAAACATTGGGGATCAGGGAAACCCTTGGAAATATACGCCAGGGCATCAATTGATTGGATAGGCTCAGCATTGGCATGCTGAATGTGACAGTCATCTGCCACAGAGGCGGGGATTGTTAGAATTGTCTAGTGGAAACCATATAAACTGCTTCTGGGCCCGCAATATGACATGGATGGTGACGCATAGCAACTGTGAAAACCACATAAAGTACCTCCGATGCCTGGACGCGATCTTTGCCATATTCCCAAACTTTCCAAAAGGCACACAGAGACTGACATAGAAGATGACATTAATGACCCAAGGGAGGACACTGTGGTGTTATGTGTGGCATTATTAAACAAAGGATACTTGCATTTCTGATCTGAAACCGCTGCACTCATCAAGTAAGATTTCCAGCCCACCCTGCACAACCTCAGGGAAAAGCTGTACACTGAAATGATGGCACTATAGAAGGATATGGATGCCTGAGGCAACTGTGCCGACCTGCCGGAAGTACTGGATCACAGAGCACTGATGACTAAGGCCTCCATGCAGGAAAAGGGTTTTCAAGTAATAGGAATTTGCTAGGCAGTGCCCAGCTATTGAGCCAGGTCTTGTTATACCGTCTGTAACTGACATCATCTATTTTGTGAAGGAGCTCATTCGTAATGTGCCGAGAGGTGAGCCGAGAGGGAATAGAGGAAATCTAACACTGCGTACTTTGATGGCCCCTTCTGTTGCCTTTCTCATAACTTGACCTGTCTGAAACATTGGAGGAAACAAGGGAGAAAGAAACGGACAGATTGTTTGCATAACAGGAACTCTCAGTACCAGTGGACCTTATTATTTAATGTTGCTTTCATGTACCAAAGCAGGGAGAGGCTCTTTACGACAGCTGAAGAAACGGAGTCTTTTCTTTCAAGCTCAAGTAATAGGTATATAATACAACAGTTTGATGGGCAGCAGACGTACAGGTACTTGGCAATGTGGCAAAGCTGGTAGAGTAATAGAACATGGACTACATTTGACATCTGAAGGGGCCCATAACCCAACCAACCAGACCTGACCTATGCCAAAATTGCAGTACTACTTATGTCTCCTTTTTTTACATGGTCGCTGACATTATCCAACAATGTGTTAGGCCCAATGATGTTGGATACATAGCTAGTCGAGCTCTGGAGCATAATATTCATTTATTATTACACTTTGACAGTTAGTAGGATTTCTACTAAAAAGAATTGTGTTACTCTCCTGACAGAAATCTCCCTTGGCACCTGCCCAGATTTAGTGGGGCAGCTGCTCTACCTCTTAGGGCATTATTAGGTCGACTCCTCATGATACCTAGCTCTTTGGGTTTGCTCGGAGTTTGAAAAGTGCGAGATCAGATGATAGTCCTCCGCCATTTTCCTCATGCAAACTGTGCTAGGATAGGATGCGATGAGATCAGCTTATACGATGTCTGGAGTGATCTGTACCCCACTACACACGACCATAATGTTTACTTCCACGTCGAAAGCCTATTGACATGTGTTCCTTAGCAAGTAAACAAAGAAATTAATATGTGGCAGAGACGAAGACCATGCCACACGTTTAGATCACCTTCAATGTTTTCAATTAATTCACACAGCACAATGTGAAACAAGGAGAATAGCCTGTAAGATGCAGTGAGAAGGAGGTGGAGAATAGCTTGTAAGATGCAGTGGGAAGGAGGTGGCCATCCTCATTGATGAATACTTTTAGCCATACAGGGAGAGTGCCACTGATGAAGGGACAATTTTGGACACATGTATGCCAGCTCTCAGGTGGAAATTCATAGCAGAGTTCTTAAGATATAAATCAGGCTCTTGCAAAAGGAAATGTTAAAGAAGAAAAGGCCCAGTTGTAGGGGGTTGGAGGGTGCATAGAATCACTGTGCAAATAAATGCATAGAAAATGATGACTCAGGGAAGTGATTTGACACTCCCCCATTGGCCAATCTCCAGGCCTTACGAGCCTGAATGGCTCCCAGTAACAATACATGTTTTGGTAACTGGACAGTGAGAGGGAAGCTGCATGACTCCTCCAGCCACTGCCACCAGCAGGGCTGTCAGCGCAAGGCTCCTGTGAGGGAGTGCTGTGCTGCCAGCAGTGCTGCTGCCAGGCTCTCGGCGCAGCACTTCCTCTTATTAAGGATGTGCAACGCTGCTCCTGGCCCCGCCATTGTCTGTCGGGCCGCACCTGAATGATGCGGCACAGGCACAGTGAATCCACCTCAGCCCCTCCCCTCCTCCTTCCCTTATGAAGGTAGGGGTCAGATGGCTACATACCTTTACCTAATTACCGGGCCGCACCTGGAAGATGCAGCTCGTCTCCACTGTTGCACTCACCTTGCTTATCTGCACCCAGAAGCAGCCGGGCTTCAATGAATGTAAGCCCCGCCTCACACTCCACATCATGTTGTATATGGTTGCTGGGAAATAGCCAGTCCCCAGCAAGCAATCCAGGCAGATTTCAATTTTTTTGTTACACCCTCCTTCACCTCAAATGGTTATAATGCCATTATAGAGCACGCCCTCAGGCCATACCGGGAGTAATGGGCCCATAAGCCTTGTTAAGTGCCCTCACTGCGGTCAGACCTTGAAGTCAGTCTTCAGGGCCCATAACTCCTTGTACGGCCCTCAGTCTATGTCTATAAAGCTTAATTAATCCTTGAAAGGGCATTCTTAATACATGGACAACATGAACTAAGCAGGAAAAGTCCTACCGTGCTTTCTCTGTTCATCGGGCAAAAAGAGACAGATAGGCTTCAGGCACATGAACTTAGGACCTAGCAAGTTATGGAATTTGTAAACTACATATAACATGGACAAGACATAACGTTCTTTTATCATGTCAAATTATGGATTCAATTAGATAAGATAAGATTAATTAGGTATATTTGAAACACTTTTTGGCTGCGTGAGCCTTTCATGACAAGAAAACGAAAGACAATTGAACTCAAATAAGTACAATAAAACAGCACCACATTGGTCTAAAAATCAACATCATGTGCAAAACTAACTGAAGTAACAAAAATAGATACACTTTAGAACAAAACTCCTCTAAACCTTTGACCTGATTAAAATAAAAATAAAAAGGGCTCGATGTTTGCAAAATGTCAATAACCTCATATCATCAGCCAGGTGAAAGTGCATGGGGGTAGAGGAAGTCATTCACTAAACCGACCCTCGCTGCCCCCTGCTTGCACATGTGTGTTTCTATCATCATGTTGATGAACCTAAAGACAGTTATACTTTTATTTTCTCACATTAAAGACAGTCATCTTAGTGATTATGATCAAACTTCTTCTTGAGAAACATCATTGATCTGCCCAGGCTTGCTTGCTTGTTCTTGTCAGTTCCTTTGCTCTAAGGTCACTGTTTCAAGCATGGCGTTTTGTTTTTAAATTTCAAAAGCAGTGAATTGCCTACGTGTATGTTTTCTGAATTTTGTTTCAAAATTGCTTAGTTTTTCCCACAATCGTTTTCTGTAGTTTGAAATATGCAGCTGGCCAATATGCTCTTCCCGAGCCAAGTTCATGTCTGTTGACACTGTTCTTTTAACTGCTTACGCTGCTTTGCTGTCAGACACCCATCTTTGTTGAGAGTGAAAACCTACTTCCAAACGGAGGGAATTTGAGAAATCACATGTAGTCTTGCACATCTGAACCCTCTCACTCAACTAAGCTACAATCTACTGATCCCCTTAAAATTGCCTAACACTTCCAGGAACATAATATTTGAACCCATCACCAAAGAAGAAATTAATCTAGTGATAACATCTCTTACATTTGGCAAAGTCCCAGATAAACAATGGTTCATCCTCGATGTTTACAAAACATTTTCCCCACTACTTTTAGAACCATTGGCTAAGATCATGAACTCCTTTTTGTTAACATGCCATTCTACTGCCATTATAGAAAAGGGATTGCATTTAGTCACAAACACTGTCACAGCCAAAATCTATGTTCATCGTATCAATCACTTTCTGTTCTTAACCTAAACATAACGATCTTGCACCAGCTGCTGGCCATTCACCTGGACCATCTACCACCTTTCATGAGGATAATGGTCTCCGAGATGCACTTCACTTTGGATTCTGTAGTGCGAATTCCACTGGAGATTGCACTCATTAATGTCTCCAACGATCTCTCTAGTGCTTGTCAATCCAAACTCTCTGATTGAGCCATTCAGCTAATTTTGACACTATTGACCACTTCTCTTTTCTTCTCCCTCTCCAGGATTATGGGCTTCACAAATCAGCTCTTGCCTAGCTCACCTCGTACGTAAAATCTCTTGGAACTCACATATCTCTGACCCCACCCCTCTCCTTGCCGGTGTCCCCCAAGTATCAATCCTTGGAACTCTGATCTTCACCCTCTGAGGCTCTGCCCTAGGAAGACCTATCCAATCCTTTGGCCTTCACTTTAACTTTTTTGCTGATGACGCTCAAAATATTTTTCGCCTTTCCCTCCTTCTCCCCAGCCATCTCAGAACAGATTACAAACTGTCTCACTGCGATTCGTCACTGGGTGGGTCTCTGTTGCCTCAAGCTGATTTCTTAAAACATGGAAGTCATCTTTCTCAGAGCTTCTAATGCCTTTCCTAGCGTCACCTTGCCTATCTCCTTCCTGCATGACCTTATTGCTCCTTCACCCAAGGCTTGAAATGTTGGGGTCCTCTTCGGTTGCGCCCTTTAACTGACACCATTTCTTTTTTATCACTGCCCCTTCTTCTTCTATTTACCTCCTCAATATTGGAACATGTGTCCTTTTATTACTAACCACTCTACAAAAATTCTAATCTCCACTCTTGTGCTCAGCAAACTGGACTACGGCTTAGGCCTACCCCTTGTCCTTTCATTCTACTCCTTCATCCCTCTAGACAAAAATCTTAACTTTGCTACCCAGACTCTCCGCAACCTAGCCAGATCCTCCCCCACTTTTACCTTCCGGCAACATGCTGGGTTTCTCTCAATGCACAACTCCTCCCTTTTGAAGCTCCTTCTGCTACTCTACAAATCTATCAATGGTCTTGCTCCTCAGTACTTGTCTGATTGTATCTCAGTTTACTGACCATCTCATTCGCTCAAACCCTCCTCTGCATTCAACCTTCCAACGCCATCCCCTCCCTGTGCCTCTTCTCGCTTCACAACTTTCTCCCTTCTTGTCCCGCTCTACTGAAACACGCTGTTCATAATAATTAAACCAAGCCCAACTGTGGATCTCTTCAAAGCTTGGCTTAACTTAACTTGCTTGCTAAATGCCCTCCCAATCCTCCCTACCTGATCCCACCACTGTCTTCAGTGATGCTTAATAGTGTAATTCTAGATAATTAATGAATAGTCCTCTTTAGTTTGAAGCACATGCCTCCTAAGGTTAATGTAACCTTTGCAAGTCATTTGATTAATTATAAACATTTTGTTTCTGATGGTTTTATTTTGTTTTGTCTGTGGTTTTACACGCTCATAAACTGGCTCACTATGTGCTCTAATCGTTATGCCATTGTACATGCATCCTTTGTGGGAATGCTTCTGTCATCAGTAAATGTATTATTTGAAGTTAATTCCTATCACAATTGACATCCCTGTTCTTCAAATAACTACACATAATATTTGCAAAGACCTGCATATTCTAAACAGGAAAACACACTTTAAAAGAGATGATACTGTTGTGTTATCTTCAAATGCCGATATATCTTTTGACAGAGTGGCAGGGTGGTGCTCACTGGCATCATGGAAGAGATGGGCTTTGGGGAAGGATTTTGAAAGTTGATATTTTCCATATCTGCTGTGTCATGCTTGACATCCAATGTAATTGGACATTTCTAACTCTTTTTGATTGTCAATGGAAAACCCGGCAGGGAGGCCCTATTTCACACTTTATATTCACCTGCTTTATGGAGATCATAGCATATAGGATTAGACTCAATGAGAAGCTTAACATAGTGACGTCGAAAGTATGGGAGATTAAGCTGGGGATGTTTGCGGAAGATAACTTGATCCACAAGGTGCCCTTACTCACATCCCTTGATGCCATGCTCAGTATCTAATTTCAGAGTCAACTTTCAGAAGTCAGGGATCTTTTACCTGGCCATGTCCCTAACCCACACAGATACAATTACAGGAGTAGTTTCCTCTAAATGTGCAAACAAAAGACATAAGGCACATGCGTGCCCTGGTAGGTAGGAGGTTGGAACACCAATAAAGAGCTAACCTGTAACATATTAGAGAAATTGGTGGGAGACTTGAGGTATTGGGATCAATACACCATTAAGGGTCTTGGAGACATAGCTGTTTTAAGGATGATTCCCAAGCATCTATATCTATTTTGGGCATATCTGTCAATACTTCCAGGTCTGTTGAAAACATACAGCAAAATATCATGGGGTTTGTATGGAATAACAGATTCCTATACATACCCAGAGAGAAGATGGCATGTTTGATGTGGCTCTTTACTACCAGGATGCCTAGGTTCATTGTTACTGATAAATGGTAGGGTACAACATAGCCCAACCAATGTATGTATGTTTTATGTTAGTAAAGCATTAACTATATCCGGGAGGCTTCTAGGCGCTATGGCGTTAAAGGAGACCATCACAAGAACAATGGGCTTTTATAATAAGTGAGTTTTAGGAGCTTTGCAAAACAGCAGAGCTGGTCAGTCATTTTTGTAGATGGGTTGCAGAGAATTCCATACAGACAGGGCAAGGACAGAGAAAGAATGTCCACCAGCCCAAGCTCTGCGGTATCTCAGGATTGTCAGTAAGGTTTGTGAGGCCGATCACAAAAGTCTAGAGTGATTGTAGAGAGCTAGTTTAGATTGAAGATAGTCAGCGCCCGATATATAGATTGAAGCGTGACACATAATATGTTACACTTAATGGGGCCTTTCACCAGAAACCAGTGGAGTTATAGTAACATATGTTGGGAATAGGAGAATCTAGATGCTCCTTATGGCCAGACGGGCTGCAGAAATGGCAGGATCTGCAGACATTGGATCAGAAAATCTGGTTGTCCATGGTGAATTCTGTTACAGTAATCATGAGATACCATACTGGATGAAGTTAGTACTTTGGTGTGGAACTCAATCAGTAGGAAAGGCAGAGTCTTCTTCAAAAGTTTGAGTTTAAAAAAGCCTGCATTACACACTGAAGAAATGTGGGCTTCTCGTGAGCCTGATGGAAGAAGTTTAACACCAAAACTCTTGACTGATTCATTAGGGGCAGGACAAGGTCCCAAAAGATATGGCCCATAGTTAGTGTTCCAGGCTGTGCAGTGGTAGGAGGAACCAATCACTAGGATCTCTGTTTCGTCCTAGTTTAATTTCAACCATTTACTGGCCATCCAATCACCAATTGCAGACAAACAGTTTCTCAGTTTGGATGGACATTCAGATACAGGTGAATCAAGACAAGGTAAAGATTGAGAAGAAGAGGAGAAAGGGAAGATCCCTGAGGAGCATCACATGACAAAGATGCTGTAGCAGATTGAAAAGGAGACAGGGATACCATTTGAGCATGGTCCGTAAGAAAAGAGGAGAACCAAGAAAGAGGAAGGACAGATATGCCAGCCTACTCAAGGCATTGGAGAAGAATGCAATGATGGATAGTATTGGGGCTACAGCACGGTCAAGGAGAATCCAAACTCTTACCTTGCCATGGTCCTGAATCAAACCAAGATCATCCTAGATGGAGAGAATGAAAGACTACGTGCCCATAAGTGGTCTGAAGCCAGATTTAAAATGGTGTAGAAAATGAGAACATTGTTGAGTGGCATTGTTTCCATGAGCTGCACAGGAATTGAAAGAAGAGATATCAGTCGATAGTTGGCTGCCAAGGCTGGATCCAGATGGCGTAACCCTGACATGTTTAACAGGAACAGGAATCAAACCAGTCGTAAATAAAATCATGAAAAGCTGCAGTGAACAAGGGAATACGTTTTAAAGGGAGAGACTGAATAACATGAAGAGGGATAGGTTCAGCTGGAGAAGCAGATTTGAGCTTATGTAAAGCAACCAAGACTGCATCATCAGTGGCTGGTTCAAACTGAAACAACTCAGTTCTCCACGTTAACAGTTTGCAACAATTGTGTATGGTCTGAGAAGCACGCACCACCACTGGCAATGGATTTCCTGATCTTGTGGATCTTCTCCACAAAATAAATGCTAATAGCATCACATCTGGCTTGTGAGCGAGAAGAATCAGCTGCTAGTGGGGGAAGGGCCGAACATTCCTTGGCAATTCTGAATAATTCTCATGAAGAGCACGATGCTGATATAATGTGAATCACGTAGAATGCATATTTCACTGCTTTAATAATTTCATAACAGTGAGACAGGGCCTGTATATAGATCTGCTTAGATTCAGGATCATAGTCAATGAACCATTTACATTCTAAGTGACAACACACTTGTTTAAAAGCCCTGAGGTCCGGGGAAAACCAAAGAGCTGAAAGGTTTTGGATCGATTGATGGTGATCTTCGGAGGGGCATAAGTATCAGTTGCATCTACCAGAGCAATATGAACAGCAGTGCATGACTCTTGCTTATCTGTCATGATAAGGTGGTTTCTATTTGCTGAAAGATAATTTGCCAAGTAGGATGGGCAAACCTTACCCCAGTGACATTAATGTTGAGATGTTTTTAAAAGTAGGTGAGGGGCAGAAGGGAAGATATAATAAATGGGAGAAGGAAATGGTCAGACCAAGGAACCGGCAATGGCTTGGAAGCAGCTGTGAAAGATTTGTCAGAGAATATCAGGTCCAGAACATTTCCTAGGAGATGATTATATAGGTAGAACGACATATCAGATAAGGTAGCAATACGTTTTTGTTGTATAAGAGTCCGCAGGATTTTTACGTTGAACATTGAAATCGCCCATAAGAATAAGCTTAGGATGGCTTAGGGCCAAATCTTTAGTGAATTGAGCAACATCACAGACAAAATTAACTAAAGATTGGGAAGGCGGCCAGTACACCAGTAAAATGTGTATAAAACATTAGGTGGCAATTGAAGCTGGACTATAAAGTTCACAAGGTGAATTGTGTGTTCAGAGAGACTGGAGAATAATTTATGGATGTTAGATGGATCAGGGCCAGGCTGCCCCCTACAGTGGGTGGGGTTTCTATCCAGATGTTACATATTATATTTTGAAGGTAGCCTCTGCATCATATCAGGGTCTGGTCTAGGCATAAACCATGTTTCAGTAAAATATAGCAGGTCTGTGGAGAAGTCTTCTAAAAGAGGAGAGCATTTCATTTCTGATGGCAACTGCCCATCTGGTATTGACCAAGAAACCAGTATGGAATGGAACAGGAAAGACAGAAGCATTACAGGACTTGGCTACAGGGCAATGATCCTCAGCATTGCCCTCTGCAGTTCTGGCAACTTTAATACTAAACCTAGGCACCGGAGGGTGTGGATGAAGAAATCAAGGTGGCACGCCTACCTCAAGAAGGGGTCAAGTACAGCAATTCACTACGAGTATACTGCAGCATAGTGCTATAATTAGTCCCGGGGAACTACAGAGGTGTAGCAACAGTATCTTGGCAGGCAGTTGAAGCACAGGGCCTTCATCGCACCGCTGCTGCGCCCATAGAGCTTGTCGGCAGCCCACGTCTGTTATGCAGAAGCTAGCCCTGGCACATGAGTAAAGGGAGTCACGTGGGGCAGCGACGCACCGAGCAATAAAAAAGCAAGAAACACTTGCAGTATAAACAGAACATTTTTTCCTATCCAAATTTGCCTAGCAAAATCAACTTTAAAAAAATTAGCAGTAGATACAATATATTCACCTACAATCATGCACGTCAAGACCGCATTTCAATTTTAAATATAAACAGTTAAGAGATTAGAAGAAACACCAAGCGTGCTATAAATGAGCAGCCTCACCAGTAGCCACTGAGACCTAGATGGTGGGGTCTTGACTGTGTGGAGGCTGCTATGCATTAAACAGAGGCATTATAGAGGGGGAAGTTATTGAGATTAATTTAACTCTGAATGAACCCTGTTACAAAATGAGTTCTAGAAAAATGGGACAAATTGGCACCGCCAATCGCCCTACATTCCAATACATGGTGATCCAACCTTTATTGAGGGTAAATGGAGGGAAATTAAATTTTAAGTGGAAGGCTTGTGGATGCTACCATTTCCTTGAAATTTCTGACAATGGAGACATCCAACGTTTTGAAAGCTATAAAGAATCTTTAAAGCTAGAGTAACATGAACTATTGCATAAACAAGAACCTAAAGCTTTGGGATCATCCTGCTATAAACCGATTTCAAAAGGCTTAGATACCTACACTTTTCGAAAACTCAATTAAAACAGACCTGAGGAAAAATGATCTGATATACACTCTGTTCATTTCCTTAGCATAGGAAAGCAGTTTCATTATTGAACGTTTTTTCCAGTGACCTCACCAAAGAACAAGTCCCTAATTACCTTTGAAAGGTAGATGTGCCATTGGTCAACATGAGCACACATCTAAAAATCACCAGCGAAAACATGGGTATATGCTGCAATGTATGGATCACCCAATATTCAGAACATTGCTCGAGGGGATGCCCGTCTCAATATAAAGACAAGCATGGGCAATGCCAATAGGTTTGGTGCTTACTGCTGTTATTTGCATTTTGCATGTATGGGTACCAGGGTGCAAGGAGGAGAGTGCAACCTTTCAAAGGAGGATGTGACGAGTGGCGCGGCTGTGGAAGAGAGTGAGAAGGAAGGAGAATAGAGCAAGGGAGGAAATAATTAAGAGAGGGTGCCATTGATGATGAGTAAGTGGAAATACGAGTGAGAAAGGTTGAGAGCGACAGGGTAAGGAATAAAACAAGTGTGAGAGAAGAAGGATGTGAGGGTTAGAGAGTGGGAGTGAGGTAGGTGAGTGGGTGAGTGGGTTGTAGAGAGTTGGGTGGGTGGAGAATTTGAAATCACTGCAGCTGGGACAGAGGCCAAGATAGAGTGAATTATAATAACCTCAATGTGACTCTGGACACCCTCTCACTCTTAGCCTGTCTTGGCAGCCACAATGGCTTTAAATAGCGAATTAACCAAAACTGTTGAGGCAAGGCACTCATTTTGACTTTTAAAGTCTGACATCATCGCTTATCCATTTTTACTGTTCAAGTTCGAATACAAGTTATCATAAGAATAAAAACCCACTTCAATTGGAGATATTTTCTAAACCCATTAATTAGACCTTGCTAGTTGTCCCATATCAAGCAAGAGTAGACTATGCAGATCTGTTTTCCTCTTTATTCCCTTCTTACAGCCCCGCCTGGGAAAGAGCAGAGCAAGTCCAAGAATGCACATCAAGGTACAGGACTGTGTACGCAATTCACATCTGACATGCGACAACTCGAGAGCTCGGTTGAGTTATCCTGGAGGGAAAAGAAAAGCAGCCTACAGTACTTCTTCACAGCTGTCACTCACCTCTAAGACTATTCCGTGCATTGTGATTATTACATATTACAGGTGAGCAGACTACGAACCCTCCCCCCCCTCCCGCATAAAAAATAAATGTGACATTTCTTACCTGGATCCAAGTGATTGGCGAGACCCCAGTTCGGGAAGTCACTTTTTCCTGCTTTAAAAGAAGGCAATCGATCTGCTCTGCCTTTGTTCCTGCTTGTAAACAAAACTACCTTCCATGTCTTCTGTCTGCACCGCTTTCCTCCGCCCTCCACGTCCCCGGGTTGCCTGATGTTAGCCTGCAGAAATTATCTCTACTTCAGTTTCAGTTTCTGGGAATTTAGACATTTCCTCTGGGCACTCAGAGGTTTCCGAACGGGAGCATTCGTTTCAGTCGAGAAGCACAAGGAAAGCAGAGCAAATGGCTGCAGCTTATACTGAGGAGGCAAGGGGATGTGGGAAGGACAAGCTATGCCACACAAGCCCCGAGAAGGGAGGGCTGCTTGGCTGCCTCAGTCTCCGTCTCAAAAAGAGATCACTCCACGGCTCCAGCGTTAAAGTCACACCGACTCGTGACTTGTGACAGTATTCCTGATTGGGAGACCATAAAACAAGCATGTTAAACAAGCCACTATTGGATTACATCCACTCAGTACAACAGGAATAAACGCTTAGGGCCATCCCATTGGAAAACGCTCGCGAATCAGACGAGGACAATAATATCTTCTTGGGAACCTCTTGTAAACTCACCCGGCCCACTATCCTGCACCACAATTTTGACTGCCTCTCCATCTACCGGATGGGGTGTTGCACACTGGAGTCTCTCACTCACCCCTTGAATATTGGGGAAGTGACCACGATAGCCACTTAGGCACCCTCTAAATGATATACAGTCTAACCTTGGTCAATGGCTAAAACACAAATACTCTGTACCCCACAGGGTCTATGAAGATGCCCTGATGAAGGTGAGCCAATTGAAACGTTTTCTCGCCGAAAAAAAGTACTAGATCATGGATCCCTCTGAATCACTTGAGACAACCCTGTAAAAGATCATTTTGATGTCACCAACATGTTGGCAGATCCTAGCCTAGGTACATTAAGTTTATAGCATTGATGTCTTCACTTTAGGCAGACTCCAACCTAGGGGAACAAACTTCTGAATATTATAGTCATCTATTTATGATGCTAAAACTGTGTGTAAACCACAGACTACATTTTGTACGCACTCATCTGTTTTACAAGCTTACAAAAAGTATTTTCTCTCACTCTCCTTTTGTGTTACTCTTTGTGGATACCCTATTTATTTCTATGTGATACTATAACTCCATGTAAAGCATTGTGCTAAAATCTCTCTTTGGAGATCTATATGCTGTACATTGGTTACACACATTTATTGCTGAGGATTTATACTTTTCTCACTATATGCTGTAAGCTTTATATACACCATTTGCTTTTGACCAAAATAAACTATGATCTTTTTCATTTCTTTGAACTAGCTATTATTTCACAGTATCTGCTCTTTTAGATCACCATGGCAGGAATATTTTATGGCATATCTGGTAGGGATACCCGTACCTATGAATTATAATTCATAAATAATGTATTCATGAATAAGGCCCCATGGTGGAATCAATATTTGTATACGTTGAAGTAATCCAGCAAGGAGAGGACGAGAGCTCTCATGACATTGAGCTCTGGGGGGAGGTGAGGGAAGGGAGGATACCTCTAAGGATGTGAAGTTGAAAGTGGGATTTCTTGGAAAGTTCCAAGATGTGGGGAGTGAAGGAGAGAGAGGGGTAGAGGATTACCCTAAGGTTTCTGGCATCAGAGGCAGGAGGAGGAGAGCCCATAGAGGGCAGCCAGAATGCAGGAGGGATATGGGGAACAAGTGTCCCAATAAGAAGAATCTCAGTCTTAGTGGCATTAAGACAGAGATCATTAGAGGTACACAAGGCCTGGATAGCAGAAACGTAATCCAGGATGGTAGAGGAGGGAAAAGAGGAGGGCAAAGGGAGCTTGAAGAAGAGTTGTGTGTGTCATTTGCATAACACTGGAAATTAGCAGATAAGGCAGAGATTAGGTGACCAAGAGGTGCAAGTAGATATTGAAAAGCCAGGGCAAGAGGATTGAGCCCTGCAGAACACTACATGTAGAGAGAGTGGTGGTGGAGGAGAAAGAACCCAGTAGCACTGGGGAGGGGCATGCAGTGAGGAAGGAGGTCAACCCTTCAAGTGCCCAGTTTGAGAAACCAAGGGTATCATGGAGCCGCTTTATGAGGATAGAGTGGTTGACTGTGTCAAAGGTGGAAGAGAGGTAATGGAGAATGAGAACAGTGGGAGAATTACAGTCAATATCTGTGAGCAGTTCTTCACAGGTGTTCAACAGAGCAGTTTCAGTGCCTCTGGATGCTCAGAATCCAGATTGATGTTTGTGTGAAAAACCAACATGCATCTGTGTTGGGTTGGTTCGGGGAAGACCAACTTCTCCAGGAGTTTCCCAAGGAAGGGTGTGTTAGAGATAGGGCGATAGTTTGCCAGACAGAAGGGGTCGGCAGAATGCTTTTTCAGAAGGAGTGCACAAGGGAGTGCTTGTGAGAGGAAGGGATGGGCCAGAGGCTAATGAGTGGTTGCAGGAGTCAGCAAGGGGTGGTGCGAGGGAGGAGATGTTGTCCTGAATGGTTCTGGAAGAACAGGGTGACATCTGTTTGGAGGAGACCTCTATAGAGCGGACAACTCTAGAGACCTCAACTGCTGTGATAGGTGAGAAGGAGGAAATAGGAGGTGAGGGGAGTCAAGGGATGTAGGGGGGTAGCAAGAGGAGAAGAAGGAGAGAGTGCAGCCCAGATGACCTGGATTTTAGACGAGAAATGGGTGGCCAGTGCTGTTCAGAGGGCCTGAGATGAAAGAGGAGATGTAGAGACTGCAGATGGACAGGGTAGTTCCTTGCGATTTTGAAGAGTTCAGCTGTGTTGTTGGTGGGTCCTGAAATGCAGGCGTTGAAGGTGGGCCATCTTCTTGGAGTGGATGGAGTTCGGGATTGCCTTTCGAGCAGGCAACTGGTAGTTTGTCAGAGGATGAGCATGAGTTCTTCCACTTCCATTCAGTTACTCTAAACCTGTGTTTCAGAGCAGTTAGACCAGAGCCATACCAGCCAAATCCTCATGGCAGGGGCAAGAATGTCAAGAGTGTCAGTAATAGCGAGATGAAGATTGGCAAGGGCAGAGTCAGTAGGAGAGTCAATAGGGGTAGATGAGGGGGTGTAAAGGTGGAGGGAAATGCAGCAAATGAGACTGACAATTGACACATGTTTCATCGAATGGATGACCGCAAAGGATGCTGGCAGTGTTGGGAAAGGTTTGGTCAGGGGCAAAGAGGACCCTAGTGGGAAGAGAGGAAGACCCAAGTGGGCATTAAAAGGAGTAATAGGGGTGGGATGGTATGAGAGAGGTGGGAACCCACTCAGGGAAGAGCAGGGCTACTCCACTGACAGATTGGTTGGGGTGAGGCTTGGAGAGGATCGTATAGCCATCAGGCAGAAGGGAGTGAAAAGCAGTGACAGAGATGGCATTGAACCACGTCTCGGTGAGGGGGAGGACATCAAGAAAAAAGTCTTAAAGAAGAAGGCAGATGTCAGAAGAGTGTTTGGCAGCAGATCGAGCATTTCAAGTGGCAAAGTGTAACCGGTCACCACCTTTTAAGGTTTTCCGAAGAGCGGTACAAGGGGGTGGTACACCCATCAGAGTTGGTGAGAGAGGTGCATAGAATGAAGAAGGAGGAGTATCAGGATAATTTAGGAAGTTGATGAGGGCTGGCAAGCATCAGTCAAAGAGAAAAAGATTGGGATGAGCACCCTGGTCCATGACAGTGACATTGTGATAGACATTAATGATGCACCTAGAGTATGAGAAGTACGCCAAGCATACTTCCCATCTAGTGCTGCCATTAATGGGTGAAGAGGAAAAGGGGGAGAGGGTAGAGATCAGTTGAGAGGTCCATAGGTCTGTAGAGGGGACAGAGAAGAGGATATCAGTGATAGTCTGTCTGGAAGTAGCACTAACATGGGTGTTAGCAATAGGTAGGCAAGGGTTGGAGGCCAAGAGATCTTTTCAGAACTTTTTCTTCCAGACTTCTTGAGAGAGGAGGGATAGGTGATAGAACAGCAGTTAGAATGGATGGGAGAGAGTGCCATTCAGGTGGAGGAGATGAGGGATAGTAGAGAGGCTGTACAATGCACAGGGAGACTCACCAAACAGCCTAGCAGCCAAGGGAGGCTGGGGGATGCACAGATGTAAGGCACATCCAAATTCGAATTTCACAACAAACACTTCAATCTTACACAAAATGGAGGATGCATAGATGTAAGCCACACCTTAGAGATAGAGCATACAGCAGATCAGCCACGCAATGCAAGAGAAAGAGGCATCTATGTTTCATTTGCAAGTCCACATGTGAGAAGCCACATTTGGCTGGGCATGCAAGGTGGCTTATGGATAACAGATGGGGTAGGCATGTACAGGGGCGTTTCTAGGGGGGGGCTAAGGGGGCTATAGCCCCTGATCTTTTGGTTGTAGCCCCGGATAGAATCTCAGGAGCTACAGCCAAAAGACTAGCTAGCCCCTAGTCCCAACAGTTCCGACATCAGCTTAGCCCCGGGTTTTTTCCAGACCTAGCAACTCCCCTGGGCATGTAGAAGGCAGTTGCAGAGATAATTGATGAAGCAGGGGTTAAGAGAGAGCATGTCTTCAGTGTCATCAGGAGACATTTCACATGGTCCAGGTGGTCGCCTTAAAGGGGGAGGAGACTGTCATTTAAGGCCTGCATGCCTGCGTGACATGTGGAGGGCCTCAATGGGGGTGAACACTTATGGATGGGGTGCTGTACACTAGTCAAAGTTGGGGGTACTGGTGAAGTACACAGCCAGAAGGTTCTTCAGGCAGGGCCTGGTGACCTCATGTACCATATGTGTATAGATGGGTAGATGGTAGTCAGAAAGACAGATGCACAGCAAAGGTGGAGAGCCCTTATCAGGAGGTTTGGATCTGTAGTGCAGTGAGGTGTCCTCACAAAGCTCCAGGCCCTGATAGAGCCAGACAGGGAGGGGCCTTGCCCTTAGATGAGCCCCTTTGGGCAGCGATCACCTGCCGGCTCTGGGCTTCCCAAACAAAAAGAAACAGCCAACCAATCAGGCACAGGCCTGCAGGGGAAGCAAAGAAGAGTGCTCGAAACCACCTCAGGTGGCGGCCATGATGAAAGGCCCTTGCTGCCTGCGGCAAGAAGGCAAGATGTCTCCTGGTCTTGCTCTGAGGCAGAGGCAGAGAAGCAAGGTTGCTCGGGTGGAAGGTCTAAGAGGGGCACAGGAGTGGTGATACCCCTTTGATAGAGTGGCTTTGGAGGGGGGCGGTGATGGCTTGCCAGCGCTGGGGTCTTCCCCAAACAAAAACAAATGGCCAGACAATCAGGCGTGGGCCTGCAAGGAAGTGAAGAAGAGCGCCCAAAACCGCTTCGGGTGGCAGTCATGATGAAAGGCCTTCACACATGTTGGTGTGATAAATTATGTTGGAATGTTTCATTGAAACAAATATGGTGGGCATCTACATTGCTATTTCTTTAAAGCTGAACAAAGCTGTATTTTGTTTTCCAGGCAGTTTCTGAAGAGGGAATGTTCTGAGTGAAGTCAATACCAGTAGTTATTGACTGGATAGCAACCAATCTTATTGGCTGAGGCAAGGTCAACAATTACTTTAATATGCTAATATTTAGGTTTCATCTGTTTCCTACCTCCTGCAAGAATTCTCATGCTACTCACGTATCTTGAAGATGTAACAACGGCCCTTATTCCATATTGGACTTAGGTATATTGTCCTATCCCTATATATGGCGTCTGCATTCCGGACTTGGGGGGAGGGGTTCTTGTGTTTGACCCTATGTTGGGGTATTGCAGGCAATTTGGGGCTCCCTCACTTTGAATCAATAGCCTAAACTAGCCTACACCACACCCCCTTACTGGGAAGCCATGCATGCATGTATGTTTATAGGACCATTTCACCCATCCTAGTGCCTTCCATCTTTCCCTGTGTGCTCCCTGCAGTTATCTTTTGTACAGCCTATTATTGACTCTACCATGTATGACACGTAGCTTGGAAATACCAGATTACAGATGCTTTGCAGGCAATGCCTAAAGTAATTGTTGCCTGACAATCAAGCCTCCATGCTTCAAGGGCAAACTTGAGTGCATCTGGAGTCCATCACAGAACAATGCTTTGACTAAATCTTGTACCACCCTTTTACTGATGGAACCTGCCTTCACAGGAAAAACCTTGTTCCATCATCATTCTTGTCATCATTCCATCTGCTCCACTGCCTGTTACTAATCACATGACCATACTAACTACATTCACTCTACTGCTCCCTCAAGGTCCTCATGTCTCTTCAACTATTCCTCTTTCCCCCCATCTTACTACCTTTTCCCTTATTCCATTTTCATCCACAGATTATGGTATGATTAGCCTGGCGAGGGTTAATGAATCCACTTTACATACACACCCTGCACTGCAGGTTCACTGCAGTGTGATTGGCACAATATGAAAGCTTATTAACATAACATAACATAACAGAACTGTCCCTGCTCCCTTTTGTCATAGGTACAAAGTTAAACAAGAATCAAGTTTGCAGTATTAGTATATGTATTCAAGGCTGAACATTTGAAATCCTTTGCAGACTTTCTGTCGGACGGGTATGATCTTTATAAATATTTGTAAGTAACACTTGCAAAAATGCATGGATAAGTCCCTTTCCAGATCCAGAGCTCAAACTGCACAACAATCTAGATAATACGTGAACTGTTAAAGATTTTCCAATTGGGATCCTTGAATAAGCTGAAAGCAATATACAAGAAGATCTAACCCCGATACACCCCGTTAAACAAACAGAAGATTTGAGTTAACTATGGGATGAGTGATAATGTCAAGGATTTACTTGTTATTGGTGAAATGACTGCACAAAGTGTATTATACAATAAACAAAGCATACATGGTACCAAGGTCGATGCTTGCTGTACTATGCGTAGAAGAGAGACAGGTAACTTAGAGCACAAGATTTGAAATTCTGGGTGGATAATTTCTAGGATGCAAAAGAAGCAATGCCAAAGGTATTGATAGGCAGGCTGTAGTACTGAACATTTTGTGCTTCATAAACAGGTGATAGCTATTTAGCTTTACACCATTTTTTTATGACTGCTCAGAGGGAAAATTTTGTCAACATGGACAGGTGCAGACCATTCAAAACTGCACATCTGCACCACTGGCATGGACAAGCAAGCAATTTTTCAAACACGATATTGAAGAAACAGGGTTAGCCCATCAAATATGAAAGGATATAGGAAAAATATAGAAACCTCATCATGAAGGTAAAATGGCTTAAATAGGACTGGTGCACAGACTTCTCGATGAGCAAAATATGAAACTCTGACTCCAAATGGTCTTAGAACTAGAAATGCAAGACACACTCTGTTGTTGTCAATCAACAATAAAAGTATCCCCATACTTGCACATGGGCAGATAAGAGGAAAGTAAAAGCAGAGCAAAACTACCAAACACAGACAGTCAATTTCCTTGATGAATAGCCAGCATATTTCTATAGTGGAAAAAGCACTGCTAACTCTTCAAGATTTTCTGCAATGCTGAAGCACATCCTGGCAATCCACTCCAATGACATCTACTGCTTGGCACTGTAAGTTACAGAACTTCCCAGTAACTCATTATCATACCAATCAGCAATAAAGTCCCCTGTCTAACAACTCTTCACTCTGAAAATCATCAACAGTTTTCAATCCCCCACAATACCGGAGAAAATACCAGTCAGATCCAAAAAGCAAAACCATCAGGCTCTTGTGCAGACTGCTGTGCTCCACATTTCTGCAAGTAGATTTCCATCCCTCTTTCAACTATCATTGCTCTACTCTGCAACTGTTTCACAAAGCATCAACCCTACCTCTTTAAATATCGCATAAATCAAACTGAGGCTTAATCAGAAAAATCTGGAAATTACAAAGCAATGTCTGTCCATACCTGTACAGGAACCACCAAGCTTTAGTCATTCCCTAAAATAAAACAATTCCTTGATCCCATTAAATCCAGATACACAAACGTCTGCCATTGACCATACATTGCCTCTACCCAGATCCTATCAGCTTGTGATGTCACTCAAGCATTTGCATTTTCACCCATTCCCATCAATATCAAAAATGCACCATCTAGGACGTCACCTTACATTAATGGGTTTCAGCATTCATGTCTTTTAAAGCACACACCCCTCTGCATCAGAATATCACAGAACAGCTAGTTGAAATTAGATTTATTAAAACCCCAGTCTGACTCAATTGGACAACATGCTTGCATTATACATTGCCACAAAAAAAGTCTGTAATTGAGTTCTCCAAAATGCATCGTCAACATCTTCCCAATCACATTCTATTGCATTTTTCATCCAAAAAAAACAAAAGGCTTGGGAGTCAATCTCACCCAGTGCAATTTTCTTTCTAAAGTGTCAAATCATTATTGCTAACCTAAAGATTTTTTTTGCAGTAATAAAAAACCTAGCTATTCCCTCATATATGTCACCTAGCTTACCCCCTTCTCCCAAACTGACTAATGAATTTCAGAATTTGTTTCTGGAGAAAGTCAACTCCATCCGATTTAAAATTGACTCCCAGCTCATCAATACCCAATCCTCTGTGACAGACACTGATTCTGTATCACCTTGTGAATTGATCTCACCCAGCTTTACTTTACCCCAGTCACTTCAGAGGAAATTAGCACAGCGTGCTTATCTATTGAGCCACTTTGTTGCTGCTTTTGCCAATGCCTCTTTGACTCAAAGCTGTGTGCCATCTGATCTCAAAATATCTTACCTAACCCATCTGCTCAAAAAAACATCACTGGATCATAACTTGCTATCAACTACTGACCTCTGCAGGCCTGGTATGGCCCACCAAGATTCTGGAGAACATAGTCAATTCATAACTTGTTGACATACATCAATCTGGGTTCAGGACAAGCATGAAACCTGCTCTTGTGGCTGTCTGGGAAAACATGTTTAGGGCAGCGGATGAAGGGGATCTTAGCATGCTGGTCATGCTTGATTTATCGGCAGCCTTTGACACAGTCGATTTTGATATTCTTATTTCCAGACTGACCCAGATGCCTTTGGTCTCAGAAGAATAACTGAAGTGGTTGGTTTCTTTACTATCAAATTGGACCCAAGAAGTTCAAATGGGAACCTTTTATTATGATTGCTTGTCTGTTCTCTGTGGCGTTCCTCAGGGATCCTCCCTCACTTTGTTACTCTCCAATATGCAAATATCTATATTCGGCTACTATTAAACATCTTTTCACAATTGTATCTCAGTTACCATTCATATCCGGATGATACTCAAATTTACGGCAGGCTTAAAAATCCCCTGGAAGCAATCAAACGAGTATTGGCCTGTGCCCAACATATAATGGATGCTGGAAAATAAGCTGCAACGAAACCCTTCTAAGACTGAGATTATTGTGTTTGGCCCAAAACATCTGTTGGCCGACTTACATTTGTGTGTCCTTTTTCCAGCCCTATTTGAAGTACCTACTACCTTCTCTGCCCAAGTCCAAAACCTTGGTTGCATCTGGCAGTCAAATCTAAACTATAATCTACAGGTCAGTGAAATTGTTAAATCAATATATGTCCAATTTAAACTGCTGTAGCTCATTCCTCCCCTCATTACAGAAAAAGATTGTCCAGTTGTTGTTGGTTGGATCACTGGTTAACTCTAAACTGATATGCCCTTTCTATGGGTATTCCAGCTGGCCAGATGCACCATCTACAAGTTGCCCATAATGCGCCTGTCAGATTCCATCACAGCCTTCCCAGAATGATGTTCATATCCCCTTTTCGTAGGAGCCTCTATTGGCTCCCACTACAACAGAGATTCCTCTTTAAGATCATCTGTTTGATCTTGAAGCCCCTAGCTATCTTGCCCCAAAAATGTCCAACTCTCTTACTTTGATCCGCTGGTCAAAATCTCTTGACCATCCCCTCCCTCTTCCATACATCGACCCAGAGTCTGGAACCTGTTGTGCATTGATCTCCGGAAAATCAATTCCCTATCTCTATTCAGAAAAAAAAGCTAAAAACTAATTGTTTCAAAAATCTGTCATTCCGCTTTGCTTTGTCCCTTCTTTTTGCTATATTGTTGTCCACTGCTCCTAGATACAGTTTCTGCCTGGCACCCTTTGCGGATCTGCGCATTACTATTAATTAAATCAAGTCAAATAAAATCAAATTAAGAATCACATTTCATAAAACTCAGCTGACACTCCATGCTCCAGCAGACATTCTAGATGCCATATCCATCTGGTTCTTAAAAGGTTACACTTGATTCCATCTAAACAGAGATACAGATTTAAATTATTAGTTATATCCACAAATCCATCTTTGGAAGATCTCCCTCATACCAATCTCACTACCAATGCTTCAAGACCACATCCCTCGTAATCACTAAATATTCTTGTTCCAATACCTTCATAAATTCATCAATGGGAGAACATTTTCCATTTGAGACGATATTCTATAGAACCCCCTTTCATAATGCTGAAGAATCTGGCGTTTCTCTAAGTGCCCAATCTTTCACGTCACAACAAGACGTTTGGTGATATATTACACTTTATAAATGTCCACAGCTGTGCAGAAATAATTGTAGTTTATACTCCCTCTACAGGTCTAACTGTATAACATTTGAGGTGATGTCACCACTCTCCTTGATGCTTTGCATAGGATGGCATTGTGTGCACAAGTATAACTTCCCTTCAAAAATGGTTGGAACAGAATAGGGGAGCATCATAATTTGGCACCAAGAAGTCCCATTTGCTGGCCAGCCAAAAGGGAAGACTTCTCTGGGGAAAAGTCAAGGAGTAGTATTTGAAATCCACCTACACACTATTTTTTCACTGCTGTGTTCCCTCTTGTGAAAAGTATACTGTTTCATGTTTCATCATTCATCCACGGGAATTACCCTACACTTGTCTCCATTTATTCCTGACAAAATGAATTTTTTAAAAGTTGGTCTCGTTTAAAAAAAAAAAGAAGAAAGTAAAAATTGGTGGGCTTGTAAATACCTAACATCCTAGACCACTGTGGCTATACTTGCTATATGTGTTCAGATGATCCACCTGAATTCATGTCAACACGACTTAACATTCTGATCTGTCGAAAGTCTGGGTCATAAACAATGGGCATCATTATAAGTTTGCCGGTCTGGGAACTACGGTACCGGTAAGCTTGCCGGTACCGCAGTTCCAGGACCGGCAAACTACGAGTTGTGCTCACAGGTGCCTTTCTGCCTGCCAGGTAGGAGCTGGCTGGAAGAGTGGCACCCGCGAGCACAGCACGTCGGATGCACCGGCTTTCCCATTCCATTTGAGCCCTATGGGGCTCAAGTGGGAATGGCGAAGAATTTTTCCTGGCGCCCAGGATGTGCTTGTGAATTAAAATGTTTTATGAATTTCGATATCAATGTTGTGTAAATATAGTAAGTATTTTAAATTCATAAAGTTGGTTGAAGTAGTACTGTTTTTAAAATGAGCATGTATAATGTTCAAGAAAAGGACTTCATAAGAAACAGAAAGCATTTCTTGTAGGTTTTAGTTTTGGCTTTGGGGATTCAAAATGGATGTAGAAGGTGCAGTGAAAAAATACCCTGTAGAGATGGAGATCAGATTAGAAGTCCTGGAAGGCATATTCTCTTGGATAAGTGACTGCATTCTGCTCAGCAATGTGTATGGTTGTCAGTATTTTCATATGTTTCCACCTGAGTGGAATATGGTTGTACAAGCGATTAGTAAGATGTCTTCTTTTTGCAATTGTAGTGTTGATTCATTTTCTGTGTTGCTGCTTTTCATTTCGCCTGAGAAGAGTATGAAATTAAATGATTTATGGTGTTTCCTTGTCTGCTTCTGAAATCATAATAGTCAGTATGCAGTCAAAACCAGCAGATATTGACTGATGTTACTGCATTCTTACTGACTGAGTGGAGGTCACCAATCTCCTTCCTACACTAATTGAGCAATTGCTTGTTTTCCTCGCAATTTTAGTTCCATTTTTGATGTTAGAATAAGAATGGAGAAACACTGTGCTCTTTAAATACCCTATAATCAAATCTGGTGGGGTTTATACCTCGATCCACATATTGTAATGCTGATCAGTGCTATGGCTGGTGGGCTATGCTGGTAAAATCTCATTAGCCTGAGTCATGGTCCTCCACGAGGGTTTAGGGCTGTTACCGGCATATCGCCTCCCCACTGCTGATAAACGCTATAAGCACCACAGGGCTCCATCTAGGGAGATAGGAACTGGGATCACCACAACAGTGTCAGTCTAATTTCCTATTAAAATAAAGATGGCCACCACGTATCATAGAAAGGGGCATACATTTCATTTGTATGTTGAAATCTACAATCACATCAGACCTGAGCTGATGGCACGGACCGGAGGGGCTTCCGGTGGGTAACGAGGGAATTAATAGAGGCGAAGGGATCAGGGTCTAGGGCTAGGGTAGGTAATGTAGGAGGAGGAGGAGGCAGCAGAGAAGGGGGAAGCAGGAATGGTGCTGTGTAGGATAAACATGGTGGCACGGGGGACAAATGGGGACGCATGCTAGTACCACAGTTCCCCGTTCCTAACATTCAGATTGGTTGGCATCTTTTCTCATGTACTAATGAACAACAGATATTCTCTGAATTCTTAGGTTCTTCTAATATAAGGACTTTGATGTTGATGGTTGCAGTTGGGCAGATTACTTCTCAGTGTATATACAATGCATTGCCCACTGATAGTGTTACGTGCCAAATAGTCACCATTTAGAATTAGGCATATCATATTTCTTTTTAATAATGTCCCCCACATACAACCTCCAATACGTTTAGCGTATTTATTTATTCTGTATGTTGAAAATGACAATTGTAGGAGACCTGAGTTGATAATGAGGGACCGGAGGGGCTTCCAGTGAGAAAGTAGGGAGTGAAGGTGAAGGGGAAGAATAATGGAGGAGGAGGTTGGCAGAGAAGGGGTAAGTAGGGATAGCACTGTGTACGGGAAACATGGTGGCAAAGAGGAAGAATGGGGACTGTTAGGCAGAATTAGATGCAGTACTTTTAAGAACACTACACACAATTAAGAGTGTAGGTGTAAGCACAATCTCACCTTTCGTACAAGCCTGTACTACACAGTTATGGGGTAGCAGTGGCTGAGCAGCCAGACTTATCTCAAGAGGGATGTGAGCAGTGCAAGATGTTACACAAAGGAATTGCAATCACAGTATTTCAAACAAACACTTACGATTTCTTGATAAAAGAATATACATTTATTTACACATTAGTTAGAAAACATTCCACTAGTAACAAGCAGCTCAATATCACACTGTAATACACTACAGTACACAACCAATACGTTTCTGAACAAGTTAGGCTCCCATGAAATGGGAGCAAAATGGCACTTCAGTAACTTTCAAAAGGGGTAGAAAGACAAAGGTTATAAGAATTAAAGCACAATTACTTTCAGAGGCAGGGAAAATAGTTTCAGTTCACTACAAGAGGCAATTCAATTCAATAGGCCTGGGCCAAAGTCAAAGGTTCAGTGTCTTGGATAGGATAGCACAGTTCTAATAGCTAACAGTTAAGTCTTTGCCAATGTTCTTAGAAGTAGTTTGTCAGAACAAGAGTTATATGTTGGGTTAGGAGCGAACAAGATTCCAAATTTGGGAAAGTTTCACAAACTTTCACTGCAGCAGAAAGGATTTCCACACCGTGTTTGCACAGTACTTTATTGATGAAGAAAAGCTGTTGCTGAGGCAGTTGTTTCTGGCAGTTCAAGCAGATCTCACTGTTCCTGAGCTTCAGTCATGGGGACAAGAAGGAGGACGTCGGGAGGTTCCTGCACTGCCCAAGGAAAAAGACACAAGCTTGGCTAAATGTCAGTTTTAAGGTGTGAGTGCCTTAAAGTCCACAAACTGGTATCCTTCTCACTGGCAATATGGTTTTCAACAGAACTCTGATGAAAATTCGACCAGTATGGAGACGGTGTCCAGGTGGCTTACGAGTTGGTTGTTCCCACCAGCTCAAGGGAAGAAGTTGTCCTTGAAGGGCTTCTCTGTCGTGGGAGTTTCAGGCAATTCAAACCTGCAGCAAGGCTTCACCGGGCAAACCAACGGTCCAGGAGTTGCAGCAGTCATCTTCCTTCAGCAGGTCTTCGGATCTTTCGTTCCAGTGGTCGACTCTGCCTTCCAAGTCTCAGAGACCTGCTTTTAAACAGTTTTCTGCCATTCATTCCAGTGTAGCAGTCACTCACCCAGCAGGGTGGCTGTCCTTGCCGGACAGTTAGCCACCCAATCACGCCAGAGTGCATTCACGTCTCCTAGGAGACTAAGCACAGGGAGTTTCGGGCACCTCTCTCACATCCTGTCCACCCCAGACACTCAGGCACCAGAGGAGGGCTTCAGCACTGAAGCCCACCAAAGGGAATCAAACACAAGAAGGAACTTTCATAAAAGAAACAGCAAAAAAAGAAGAACTGATTTTTAGCTACTGTTGTTCATGGTCGGGAAAAATCATGGTAGTTTGTTCTAAAACCACTGCCACCAGCCATTTCAAAAGGAAAGGGTAACATCTGACTGTTACATGAGTGTTTAGACATAGGGGATGCTAGGCAACCCCTCCAGCACTCTATAGGAAGATAGTGTGTGCTGGGTCTATGAATTTAAAAAGACTAGCAAAGTCAATTTATCTTTACATGCACTGGGAGACGGTAGTCAGTCCCAGAGAAGGTATTTAAACCTTGGGAAGTCTGAAAGACATCCCTGTGCCACTGCACTGAAGGTGCTGTAAGACACATAAGAAAAAGATGGTGCCTATGGAGTTGTCTAAAACTCCATATCCCAAGAAAACAAAAGTAAAACACACAAAATACATGAAAGAGTGGGAGAAAAAGGCTCTCACTCTTTCCAGGTAAAAATTAAAATCCTAGAAATCCAGCAAGTTGCTGGGGATCTCAAAAGGTAAGGGAATTAGCACATTCTTGAGAATTCTCCCTAACAGGAACGCATACCGACTCTCTTCATACTTCTCTTTCCTTATGTTTGTCACTATCCAACAATGGATGAATTGTTGTTTGCTTGATCTGAATCCCTCTAAGAGGGAGGTACTTTGCATTCGGTTTCCTCCACTATATTTCCTCCTGTTTCTGCTCTCTCCTTTGCTCATGCTTTATTGCCCTTTTCTAACCTTGCACCCATTTCAGGCATAACCTTTGATTCTTCCCTCTCTTTTCCTTACCACATTAACGCTACTGCCCTGTGTTGTCGATTCTACCTCTCCAAGATCTGCAAAGATTGCCCTTTATTATCTTTGTCTGCTTCTAAAATCCTCATCTTTGCTTTTATTTTCTCTTGCCTCTTTTAATGTTCTTCTCTTCTGTTTGGTCTCCCTTAGTATCAGGTCCATCTACCATCTCTCAATTCAAACTATGCTTTCTCTTCCTCTATGTTCCTCCATTTCTTTTGCTCTCCTCTCACTGTCCAGGTTGTCCTTTGAGTCTCACCTCCTTTTTAACTTTTAATGTAATGTTTTGAAATCTCTCCATGGTCTTGCTTCACCTTATCTGGCTTCTCTTATTTCCTTCTATCTCTCTCCCAGCTCTCCATGATGTCACACTTTTTTTCTTCTTGCCATGCCCAAGCCGTCTTGTGCCTCTTCCTGTTTCCGATCATTTGTTCTTCCTGCTCTGAAGTACTGGAACTCCTTCCTCTTTTGATATGTTCTTCTTCCACTTTACCCGTCTTCTGCCTTTGATGTAAATCCTTTCTTGTGTCTTCTCCCTCATAATTTTATTTGTTTCATTTGTTTTTTTCATTCGTTCAGGACTTAGGCGTAAGCTCTTTTTAAATAAATATACATATACTAATTGTAAGGTCCTTAAATTAAAGTAAATTAAATAAAGGGAAATACAATAACATGTGAGTGGGTGACAATGAGAAACATTCACAAAAGGAGAATTTCAAGTAATTCTATGACTGACAGAGCAACTAGAAAAGCTAAAACCAAATAATTAGAATTTTCAAATGACTTGTTGTCATTTAACCCTTCACTGGCAGACACATTTTACAATAATATTCTGCTAATTGTGTTATAATTACTTTGTTGATGAAGGTATATATTTTAGGAAATTTAGAAATATTAAACTCTCAATATATTTAAGGCAGGAGGATTTAAATGTATTCCGTCTTAGAAAGAAATACATTTTATGTCTCATTTAAATGATTAATAAACACTTATCTATATTTCATTCAGTATATAGATAGAGTTCGCAACTAGCAAGAACATAGAAAGTAGTTTTGAGAGTTTTATTTTACATTTCTTTATTTGGTTTTGTTGGTATTACTACCTAAATGTGCCTGATGACAACAACGTTGCATACCTTTCTACAATACACTTTTTGTTTCAAATGAAATCTTCAAAACAAGGTAGTTGGATTTGTAAATATTCAGGGTCATTCAAGCACTTTATGGAAGTGTTTATGGGCACACCATGGGGCTCGAACAGTTTATTCATACATTTTTAATTATGTTTGCCCTATGGAGTAACATTGTTCCTCCACATTGCTAGGTTTCAAGGTTACCCAATCTATGGCAGAAATGCAAAACATTTCTTCAAACCAATCTTAAATTTGCAAGTTGTTCTTCTCCTTTCAGTGTCTCAAAATCATCTTGTTCCCAGCTATCAGTGCCTGCCTTCTTCACACACAACCACTCATGGCCTTGAATACCAGGCATTGGAGGACATAATTGGGAGAACAGTACTAAACACATTAATACCATCTTCCTATCAGTTAATTGAATGAAGAACATATAGATGAAGAAGGATAGCCCAGGGGCAATGCAATTGTCGTGTAAGCAAGACAAGACAGCACCACACAGGTTCAAATCCTGATCCTACACATAGAACCACAACGCTGGTATTAAGCATGTTATAAATGAACAATTAAATAAACAAATAAATACATAAATTTAAACCCCATACCTGACATAATTTCCAACACTGGCCTGTTCCAGGTACATCCAACGTGTTCATTGTCTCTGGTGACCAGGAGGCTAGGAAGACAAAGATGTATTACTGTAACTTTCTTCCACCTCTACAAACACTACTGTCATATCAGATAGAATCTTGTCCCAGAGATTTCTAGGGTTGTCATAACACAATTGGTCTTTCTAGTCCATGAGGCACTTATCATAAGAAGCCATCACAAATTTAAATGACATATATGTAGAAATGTCTTGTATTGAAAGCTAGATTATCTTTTACCAGAGTCTGCATCATGCAATTTCCTCCTGTGGCTCTCCCTGTACACTTAGGTTTCTGTAGTACCAGCTCATTTTGAGTCTCAGGAAGTCCCAGATCCCAGAATTTAGACGGGGGTGAAGTTCATACAGTCTCCCAAACAAGATCAGCAGACACCTGTGACTGTTCTGATCAAGACTAATGATTCTCTTCTGCATCCATGTCTCAAATAATAGGTTTGACAGGTCAGAACATTACAGCCATTTCATTTCCAAACTTGACTCAGAGTCTATCTCACGATGTGTAGATTGGCACACCAGTGTGCTCAGGAGCTTTGTTTCTAATCCTGCAGGAACACCTCACTAGATAGATCGGCCTCATCCAGGCACCAGGCACAAATTTGGAATTTGAAAAAATATACCAACCCCCATTGTGTGTAGACAGATTCTTTAGGGGGTATGAAACACTTATGCCCTGCAACAATTGCTTTTTGGAGAGGTTTTTAATTTTGAAGTAGTAGGCGCACACGAGATTGTCCTATACATTGTGCAGAATGTAGTTACCGTAGACAGAAATGACATTTTGAGCACTATAATCTTTGGTCAGAGTCCCTGAGCACTGGTATGTTTGGTTTTTCTGAAAGTTATCCCTAGGTAGGAAAGACAGCCACCTGCCCAGGTGACAGCCACTGTTGCTCGTCTAAGTGCTTGATGGCTCCAGATCAGGAGAACATTCGAGACTTAGACCAATGGACTTTGGATTCCTTTCTCAAAAAATCTATCTAATACATAATGGCTGGGATGGATGAGTTCAACTCTGTTGTTAGCAGTCAGTGGTAAAGTCATATCTTCTTTTGACATTTTCATGACCCTCTGGTACTCCAGGACCTGCCTTGTGATGCCATCTGAGGTTTCCATGAAGATGCTGAACAGAATTAGTTATCCCTGCTTCATTCCCAGTGGATTGTGAAGGGGTAGAATAGTTGGAAAGAACATCTTAGCCAATACATCATATAGGGAGGTTCCGATAAAATTAGAGGATGACATTTTGTTGTACCTGCTGCAATACTGCTGGAGGAAGGTTTTTCTTTGTGGTGACTTCCAAGAGAGCAGTGCATGATCTGATGTTGCTGTGACCATGTGTGTACTTAACAAAGCCCACCTTAATTTTGGGAATCAGTTTTGCAGCAGGGTTCTTTAGTTGCCTCATTTATATTTTGGCTTCTCCACATGCATGCATTGATTAGGAATAGCGGGCAGGAGAGAGCATAGAGGAGTAATCTTTTTTCAGATTCTGGATTGCTGAGATCTTGATGTTCATCAACTCACTGTTCCCATTTTTCCCTTTTATGTGTGTGTTAAACTACAAAACGTGAGAAGTCACTGTCTCTGTGAACTGCTGGTCAAACACGAATTCTCACAAGCTATCTAGCCCAGGTGATTTATTGTGTGATAATACGTTAATGGCCTGCCACATTTCTTCCTGGCCTATTCCCATGAAGTTGCAGAGCATCAATATGTCTCCGGCTCTGTTAGAAACACTCCATTGAGAATATATCTTGATGTATTCAACTGCACCTTTGTGACAGGCACACACTGGTTAATATAACTCTCTGAAAGGTTCATCAATGTATGTGCCTCTGGACTTTGTTCCCCATTTGCATCTTGAATGGGATGGACTGTCCTCAATGCCTTCGCCTTGTGTATACTGTAGGCCATCAGTTGTCAGCATTGTTCACTTTTGTGCCAGTCTGTCTGATTTGTGTCAGGCTAGCTTCACCTCTGCAGTGTAATATTCATACACTGTTCTTTCCAACTTTAACCCGTTGTCCAGATTATGGGTCAACTATTCTTTCATTTGTGATTCTATCTTCTCTAATTCTGCTGTATCTTCTTTCTTCTTGAGTGAGGCCACTGTTCTGAAATGAGAGGTGGAGATTATGTTATATTTAAGGAAATGATCTATTTCATCCTTTAGCATTTAGTGGTTGATGTGGTCGTTCCAAGGAAGTGGCTGTGGTGTTATTGCCTTTGGACTGTTTTGATTCAGAAAATACATGTTTCAGAACTGAGACAATTACATTGTTGCAAATTTGCTCCACAGAAAATAGATAATTCTCTATCGAGTGGTGTCAGTATTTAATTAAATCATGTAGTTCACGAAAAAGAAAAGTTTCCAAAGGCCCAAAGATCCACAAAGCCTAACTTATTAATTGCCTTCTTCTACAAGGAATTGTCTTTTTTGCCTTTGACTTTTCTTGTTGTACTCCAGAGGTAGGTTGAAATCCACACCGGTTAATATGATCTTGCATGGTTCCCTAAAACATTCTTTCTTTGTTAACACAAGGAACTGCATACGTGTTGGGAAGGTGTATATTTATTAAAGGGTATGGATCTCCTTATCTACAGTCTCTAAGGCCAAAAACCTAACAAACAGGTCATTTGACATTGGATACCAAATGATTAGTCCCTCGTGTTTGTGGTATGGCAATTATGAAACTTTACATTTAACCATTGTGGATAGGTTCCAATAGTGTCAAACATAACTTTTGAAGGTGTACAATATTTGTTCTCATTTATTTCAAGTAATTTGATGTTTGTCACATTGTCGGCATTCCTCAATTGCATCAATTATTTGGATTAACAGTGTAGATGGGACATAATCACTGCTACTCTATGGTAAATGTCTGATATAATCCATAACTAGAGGCTGAATCAAAATTAAACATTTATATATTTTGGGGAACTCTAACCCTATTATTATAAGTGAAACAAGTGGGTAACGGTGAAGAGTTTGACATGACAAGCTGTAAGCGATATTCAATCAACACTACAGCTAAGTCAATGCCTAGTCTGGGATGCTCAGGAAAACCATTATTGATGTATTTTTATATCCAGTTCAGTACTCTGGATGACAACCCTTGTATAACACCCCCTCTTAGAATCCCCCTGACCCCACTGAGCCAAGAAGTAGGTTTGGTTTGCAAATTCAAAAGGTTTATTTGGACAATTCAACAATATATATCTATCGCACTTTATAAATAAATTGATAACTGATATCACACTTCAGAATATGACCATGATCAACAATGGATAATGTTACAGGGGTAAACTGATTTGGTTACTTACGAGTAGTGTATAGGATGAGGTAGCTGAAAATGCTTGATGGTTTCAAGGAAATGCAAGATGGAATAAAATGCAGTACATCAAATAAACTTGATATGATTCAACCAACAACAATGTAATCACTTTTTCTCTGGCAATTCACCCCCCCCCCCCCTATGCAATGTAAGAAATGGAAGGAGAGCACAAGGTCTTCAAGAATCCCACAAAATGCAATACGAAATGCAGTTCCCCCACAGCAAGCTTAGAGGAAACAGGTAGAAGTTTGAAACACAAGCCCAAAATGCTTTTAAATGTGATGGCAATGGATGGGAAATGTGCTAAAAATGCTTTTGATTCCCTCTAGAGATTCAGGGTGAGTGAGAGATGCTTGTTGGTATTAGTTCAGGCTCACTATAGCAATGCTCTATGAGTTATTACCAGGTTGCAAACGGATTTTAACAAAGGAAAGAATGGAGCTGCTATTTTGACAAGTGGAGAAATTGAGCCAAAAGCGCAAATCGCAGTAAATTTTGCGAGTGCGTAAATCGCGATTGCGGTAAAAGTATAAGGAGTAGGAAGTCGTTCCTAGCGTTCCTAATGGTTCAAGAGGTTCAAGAGATACGCACGATTTCATAAAGGTAGATTTTCGGATTTAAAGTAAAACTCAAAATGGCAGGTGACAGCTTGCAGCTGCAGAATTGACAGGTGACAGTTGTGCAGCTTTAAAAATGACAGATGACACGATTTCTAGGAGGCAGTTCTACTTAGGTTAAAATAGCTTGAATTAGATTATTTTAACTAAGAGATTGGTTCTGCACAGTTCTGCTAGGTACTCACAATATAAATTTGAACTAGGCCTCGTCACTGATCTGGTCAACATGTCCGGCGGCGGTTCTGTCTGCTCGGCGGGTCAATAAGGCACCGGTTCTGCTCACAGCGATCCACATCTCTGGTTCTGCTCACAGCGGTCTGGGTCAGTTCTGCTTTGCTGGTCTAGCCTCTCTGGATACAGCGGCCTCTTGTTCTGGATACTGCTCTGCTTTCCGGTCCGGATCAAGTGGATTCTGGATGTAACACTGCTTTCTGGGTACTGGCAAAAGTTCTTGGCAAAAGAATTCAGACAACTCGCCCGGCTGTGGAATAGTTTGCAAATTAGTTTAAGGATGCTGAGGCCTGCTGAGAAAAGTTCTCAGTTTGTGGGTTTAGGCCCTTGCTTTAAGTTCTGAAGTAAATTTCTGGTCTCTGAAGACTGACGGATGTGAAGTCTGGAGTCTCCCAGCAGAGCGTCCAGCAGAAAATGGAATTGAATCCCTCTACCTGTCCCAGCAGTCTCTTTTTATGTGTTTTGGAAGTGGGTGTGTGCATGGCATAACTGAGCCTGCCCCTCTCTACTTCTCATTGGCCCAATTCTCCCCTCTCCCATGATTGGGGGAAGGAAATGGATTGTCATCATGATGAGGTCTGTTTATGGGTCAGAGGATCCTCCCATGGTCAGTTTGCCCACAAATCTATATTTGATTCAAATACATATTTCCCAGATACACAATTTGTTAAAATTACATGTACACATTATATATTCCTTATGGTCCTTGCTTGTCCGCCTCTGATCTTCCTGGGGGCTTGCATTAAAAAATGACAACATTTTGCGCTTTTTGACTGGTTTACCAATATCGGACATTTACCAAGAATTACAGACATGTGCGCAAGGAGTATGGACATTAACTGATGAAGTGTCAGATTTTTAACATGCAGACCTTTGGAGTAAGACCCTATTTTCCGCTAGCAACCCCCCAGCATACACCACAGGGTCCTAACACCTCTTAAAACGTGCACAGAAAAATCACAAGAATAATGATATTACTTATATAATTATTATAAAGTCCGTACTATGAATTATCCATCTTTTTTTTAAATTATGCTCTGGCCCAGATGGGTGTGGTTTAGGTTCCAAAGCACATGGGGGAAGCTTCTGTCTGCCCCCGCCTCCAGCTCGGGTGGCTCCCAGAGGCACTTCTCCTCCCACTTCTCCCAAGAGGAAGCCACTTTACGGCCCCCCCAATATAACATTTGCCTGAGTCCAGGACAAGGCTTTGTTCAACCTCCTGCGGTGCCCCTCCCCTAATCTAATCAGAGAGGTGTCAACTCCTTTTGGTGGGGAAGCAGGATGCAGCTAGGCCTGGGAAGAGTGGCTGAGCAGGTTTCTCCTGTCGGGGTAGTTGTCAGGCAGAATTCAGCTAAATGTCACTTTAGTTCCCAGTTTAAATCAAACTTACAATTTTTACCTATACATTAAATAATTACTTCCTTCAAGTCATTTCAGAATATAGTTTTACATTGTATCCACTTCTTAGCAAGTCTTTCCTTGGTCTGGTTTGGGTTCCTCTGTTCAGTTTAACACAAAAGTCTGGTGGTTTTAAAACGCCGGCTTTCTAATAGTGGTGAGTACCGGTATTGCAACCATTTTTGGGATTAAGAAAATGAATTCCCCACAGTTCTGAGTTGCTTTTTGGCAATCAGCATTGCCATTCCCAATGGTTTCAGGCTACTGTGTGTGTAGCCCAATGGTTGTTTTAGGCAGTGCCCTCCTGTGCTCACAACATAGGCAAAAATGGGTGGCAGCCTATTCTTCATGTTTTCCCTGAGCACTCTCTGGGGAGTTCTGGCCATCATGATGTTTTCCATGCCAGTACTGCACAGTTTTATGCTAGGGCTTGGATGCATGGGTAAACACATCCCACAAGCCCCCCCTCTTGCGATGGCCTTTCTATCCTTTCACTGATGGAACTCGCAAGATCTGGGATGTTCGCCTCCTCTTCTTCCAATTCCATAGATGGCACAGTTCAGCATCTTTTCCTCCCTCCAGTCGATCAATCAGTTCTCCTTGCTGGTCCTGATGGGAGGATTGGGCGGTACCCCTGGCCCCTCGGATCTTCGCTCCCGGTCCCCAGGTCGCCTTCCGTGGTCAGTCTCCATGTTTTTTTTCTCCTAGGACGACAAAGGAAAGCGGCAATACCTATTCATAGAGATTTCTCCCCCACTATTGATATAGTGGGGCGACATATACATTTTATACTTTAATAGACATAGCATTCCAATTTTTAAAAACAAGATATAATTCAAAGACAGCGGGCCTCATTATGACTCAGGCGGTAAGGGGTTTACGGCGGCGTAAACAGCGCCGACCCTTACCGCCTGATTCCGAGGTCCCTTAGCGCCATGGAGCTTTTAACACCTGCTTTTAGCAGGTGTTAAAATCCATGGCGCTAAGGGACCTTGATGTTAATTACGCCACCGTAATTTACGGTGGCGTAATTAACGCCTTCCCCACTCCCATTATGCCCTATGGGGCAAAAATGGGAATGGGGAAGGGTAAATGGGGATTGGGGACTTACCGCCCCGCCAACCTCGGAATGGGGCGGTAAGTCCGCCAACCACCATGGCATAAACGTAGTTTACGCCATGGTGGTAAAGGTACGACCCAGGCGGTAACTTACCGCCTGGGTCGTAATGAGGCCCAGTGGCTTACAAGCATCATAATATTTTAGAGACTATGGGCCTCATTACGACTCAGGCGGTAAGGGGTTTACGGCGGCGTAAACAGCGCCGACCCTTACCGCCTGATTCCGAGGTCCCTTAGCGCCATGGAGCTTTTAACACCTGCAGGTGTTAAAATCCATGGCGCTAAGGGACCTTGATGTTAATTACGCCACCGTAATTTACGGTGGCGTAATTAACGCCTTCCCCACTCCCATTATGCCCTATGGGGCAAAAATGGGAATGGGGAAGGGTAAATGGGGATTGGGGACTTACCGCCCCGCCAACCTCGTAGTTTACGCCATGGTGGTAAAGGTACAACCCAGGCGGTAACTTACCGCCTGGGTCGTAATGAGGCCCAATATATGGGATATTTTAGGGTTGGAACTGAATTACTCTGGAGCGGCCCCCTCTGGTATTGCAGAGGACTCCTCCAGTTGCTGCAGAGTGTGCCTGGGATGGCAACACTTCAGCTGATTAATATGGACCCACTTATCTTCCCCTTCCGCCAAATTACCTTTGGGGATGCAGATTTTGTAGGCAACAGGGGAGATCTTGTCTATAATTTCAAAGGGTCCCTTCCATGTAGGCAAAAATGTTCACTGTTTGGCCTGGTTCCTTTGGAAATTGTATAGATAGACCCGGTCTCCCACATCATATTACTTCCTGGTGGTTTTCAAATCATAGTGCGTTTTCATACTCTCAGCTGATCTTTCTAGATTCCGCTGAGCATAGGCAAAAGCATGTTGGAGGTGTTTCCTTAAATTCTCCACATACTCATGAGTTGTGGAGGCATTTATCAGTGTCTGCTCTTGGGTCCTGTAGAGCAAATGCTGGGGAAGCACCATCTTGCGTCCCATCATCAACTCAAATGGTGACATTTTGGTTGCAGATGAAGGGGTAGATCTGATGGCCATTAGGACCAGAGGTAGTCGGATATCCCAACTTGGCCCAGAATCTGCCACAAACTTTTTTGATATGCTCACAATTGTCCGGTTGTAGCGTTCCACTCACCAGAAGAAGCTGGCCTGTAAGAAATGTGTAGCTTCCTTTTCAACCCCAGTATCTCCCACATCTTTGTCATTACTTCACTGGTGAAGTGGCTACCCCTGTCTGACTCAATACTTTGAGGTAGACCAAACCGAGAGAAGATGTGGTTAATCATCAGGGCAGCTGCTGTTTCTGCCTTGCAGTTTGGGGCTGGGAGACATTCCACCCACTTGGTAAACAAGCATGTGACGGTCAACGTGTACTTGTTTCCTCTAGACGAACGAATCACAGGGCCTACAAAGTCGATTTGCAAATCTCACCATGGCAGTGTCATCCCCCTCTTTTGGAGAGGCGCATGGTGTGTGAGGGATGATGGCTGAAATTGTGCACACACAAGACACCCCTTCAAGTATTGGTCGAGGTCCTGCCCCATGTGTGGCCAGTATGCAACCTCTCTTAAGATTTCCAGTGTTGTGTGAAACCCCCCATGACCGGCGGTGGCCGCATCATGGGCGTGACTTAACATCAGGCTTCGGAATGAGGTAGGGACCACCCACTGATCATGGCCAGCTTGGGATTTCCTTACCAACAAACCATCTTGGATTCGGAACCTTTTTGGACATTTAATCAACACTCTTAGGTCCTCTTTCCCAATGTAATCGGTATCCGTCAGCGGAAAGTTCTCAGTGCCCTCAATGTGTTGGTAAAACTTACCAATTATTGGATCCCCCTTCTGAGCTGTAATCAAATCAGCATCAGGGGTCTCCTTACTCCATTGTGCAGTTGAAAGATCATTGTGAGCATTTGTCTAGGACCTAGTGATAGCAGTGACCTGGATTTTCCCCAACAGGGACTCTATTTCTATTAGATTGCCGTGGATGGCCCCGGTTTTGACCAGCTGATCAGCTAAGTCATTTCCAGTTTTGTCTGGTCCGTCTACTTTGGAATGACCCTTGATCTTTTTCCAGTAGATGGTCATCCCATTCGAGGTGACCCGATCATCAATATTTTGGATTAACTTCCCATTTTTCAAGGGTTTGTTATTAGCACATAACATGCCTCTGGTTTTCCAATTAACCAGGTGCTCCACGAACCCGTTCCGTACATAATCCAAATCTGTGATTATGATCAGTTCATGGAGTTGATGTTGGACGGCAGTGTGGATGGCTTGATGCACAGCCATCAGCTCTGCCACCTGACTACTTCGGGGACCAATTATGTATCCAGCGGAGGGTTCTGGGGACTCATTCACCCATGCATTCCCTACACCGGCCACCAGTTCTTTCTCCCCGTTGTTGTCAACATGGTAAGAGCATCCATCCACATAGACAGTGGGCATTCCCTCACACTTGTCTTCTTCAAAGACTTTGTGTGGGGAATTAAGGTATGCCTCCATGTTGTCCTTGATTTTTAGACTTTCGTCATCGAGACAGTTTTCTCTGGCACAATCATGCAAGTCAGCCAGACCTTGCGCGAGGGGACTCTTCTTGTTTTGGCCATATCTGACCTCCACAGGAAAGCCTTGCATTGACAGAATCCAGGAAGTAATTCGGGAATTACTCACATTTCCGGCCCGGATTCTGTCACTTTGGAGATATTGCAGAGGCTGGTGTGGAGTCTCCACTATGATGTGTTCCCCCTGGATAAACGGGCAGTAATTCTTCAATGCCCACACCGTTGCCAGGAGTGACTTCTCACAATCGTTGAATTTTTCCTCCACAGAGGATAAAGTTTTGCTCGCATAGGAGATTACTTTATTGACCTTGTCATGCTTTTGGTACAATACTGCCGTCAAGCACGTATTAGAGAACCCTGTCTCCAGGAAGAACTCCTTGTTTCTGTCAGGGTAAGCTAGGCAAGGCGCTTGTGAGAGGCTTCTTTTGAGTTGTCTTACTGCCTCGGCTTGTTCTGGACCCCATTCCCACTTGACCCCCCCCTTCAGGAGATGAATCAGGGGTCTAGTGATCTCTGCGTAGCCCTCAATGAACTTTCTGCTGTAATTAGTTAGTCCAAGGAGGCTCCTTAGTTCCCGCAGAGTTGTGGGATCCTTCAGTTTCTGGAGTGCTTCCACTTTCTTTTCTTGGGGACAGAGACCCTGAGGAGTAATCTCATGCCCCAAGAAATTAACACGAGTTCTACACCACTGTGCTTTCTGAAAGGAAAGTTTTGCTCCGGTGGCCCTCAACTGCATCATAACATAACGGATCTCTGCTATGTGTTCCTCCACAGATGAACTTTTGATGAGGACATCATCTACATAAACCAGGTTACCCCTCGCACCCAGGTCGGGCATGGCCTTATGTAGGAAAATGTTGAATTCATTGCCGGGGTTGAGGTATCCGAAGGGAGTCCGGGTCCATGTGTACTGCTGGCTCCCAAAGGTAAAAGCCAGTTTGTATTGGTCCTCCCTACTGACAGGCACGGTCCAGTAACCATTGGTCAGGTCTATTGCAGTGAATGCCTGTGACCCCTGGATCTGGGCCAGCCCTTGGTCAATGTAGGGCAGAGGCCATCGGGAAGTATGGACCCATTTGTTGAGCTCCCTAAGGTCGGCGCAGAGTCTCCACTGGCGGTTTGGCTTCAATATTCCCAGCACCGGATTATTGAAGGTGCTGTGGACTGGACGGATTATTCCCCGGGACTCAAGGTTCTTAATTATTTCAGTACGGGACTCCATGGATGCGAGAGGCAAGCGATATTGCTTCACAAACACTGGAGTCATGCCAGGGTCCGTGGGAATTGTTGTTGTGTGGATGTCAGTGCGACCACAGTCATATGAGTCTACCGCAAAGAGATCTTGGAAATCCAAGAAAACTTGTTTCAACTTTTGCTTCTGTTCCAGAGTCACACAGGCATCAGCTAGGTTGACTCTCTCTTCCACCATCTGCCTGAAGCCTGGAAAGACTTCTGGTTTGGCTATCTCAGCGGCCTCCTCCAGCTGGGAGGAGAAGTCCCTGGTCAGAGTGCTGATTTGGACTGGCGGCTTCAGGTGGGGAAGGCAGGCTTCATGGACCTGAAAAATCACCTCATCCCTCCTGAAGTCACAAGTCACATCTTCCTTACCATAAGGGCAGGAAGTGTACACCAGGAAGTTCCCCCCATGCCGGGTGAAGATCCTGTCTGGTGTTGTATCGTCATCGCTGTCACTGTCAAAACAGTCCTTGGGGATCGGTCCTAACAGTTCATTCCCTAAATCAATGGAAAAATGTCGGTCATCAACCGCCATTCCGATAATGGTGCCTGCGGCTAGAGTAATTCGCTTTAAGTCGCTGTTATCCACCTCTATTGGAATGGTGTCATGTTCTATGGTGACTAATGCTGCTGGGTTTACCCCCAACCCTTGCTGTTGGAGAGAAGCATTTAGATGTATTTCAGCATCAGGGTTTTTCAATTTTTGTCCTCTTTTAACTTTCACTTCCAGGGAGAATTGTCGGGTCCTTTCTGGGATGGTGACTTCCTCTTTGATCTGAATTTCAACTGCATAAGGTAGCAATTGAGCTGACCTAAATGCTTTTTCAGGATCATCAAAGCCCATGGGATTATCCGCTAATCAGGACCAAGCTTTGAAGTTTATTAGGTCCAAACTAATGGCAAAGCGATTGAGAATGTCACTGCCTAAGTAAAAGGCGGCAGTGACGTCTCGCACGACCCAACAATTATGGACTATGCTCTTGTTGCCAATGGAGATTTTGAGCATACACCTGCTTGGCAGGAGATGTTTGGAATTAGGTGCTTCCAGGTCCATTTCCCATTTGTCTATCAGTTTGAATGTGGTAATGGCTGGATCTTTTGGGAGTTGGCGGAACATGGCTTCGCTGTTGAAGCTCTTACCGTTGTTCACACACACTCGGGCGAGAACAGAGTCCTTCCCATTATTTAACTGAACAGGGATGAACAACTGCTCTCCAATTTGCTGAATATCAGCCAGGCTCTGAGCTGATTTCACATCTTTCTGGACTATAGGAGTGGGAGTGTCTGATTGTGGATTGGAAAAGATTTTCAGAGTGTTTCCTTCCAGTGTGGAATACCACCTTAAACTGGAAGGAAGGTTGATTTTCAGAAATAGAGAGGACCCCCCATCACCAGTCTGTTGTCCTACTGCTATTACTGTCACGTCTGGAATTTGGTTGTTCTGGAAGTGAAATTCTACTTGGTCAGATTTTTGTTCAACCACGTGGCAGGTGCCATTTAAACTAACATGGTTGACACTCTGTTTTAATTTTACTGGTCGGCTAGTCTGGGTCCAGAGGACCCTGTTTACACAATCGATTAGGGGTGACAACCTTCTCAGGAGGTCGTTCCCTAGTAAACAAGGGGTGCCCTCTGGAGTCACTACTATGACCGGGTGTTTCACCTTGTGTCGCCCAATTTTAATGTCCAATTCTGCAGTCCCTTCGATGGGAATTTCCTTCCTGTCAAAGTTCTGCAGTTGTCCAGGAAGAGAGGTGAGAGGAATACGGTAATTCTCCCCCCTTCCTGCATTTAGTTCATCAAAGGCCCTTTTGGACAGAAGGGTAGCTTGGGATCCAGTGTCCACCAGTGCCAAAATTGTACCCTGCCCCTGTACTTGTACCGGGGCACAATCTCTTCCATCCTTCTCCTGAAGGGGGCACAGATAATGCACATTTTTGGACAACTGGTGGGATAATTTTCTGGTTTCGGACATGGCGAGCAAAAAGATTTGGGCAGAATTCTGTGGAGAACCTGGGGAATCTGAAAGAAAAAATTGGCAACTGGAAATGGTTTCGGTTTATGGGCCGCCCCCCCCTTTTTGGAGGCAGTCATCAGGATGGGTTTGACCCATGGGATTTTGGTATTGTCGGTTCTGGGATGAGATGATGGGCGGCGGTAGCTCAGTCTCCACATCTCCCCAGTCTGAATTGGCATCCCTTGGGACCCATTTTTTCTTGGGAGGAGTTCCCCCATCTCTGAAGGAGAAGATCCTTTTCCCAGGATCTTCTGAGGATCCCTCTCCCTCAAATTGGAAGACCTGTACCTCCTCCACAAAAGTGGGTCTGTTTGGGTCCTTTGTTTCTCCTACCCCCCCCTCTGCTCCTTGGGTGGCAGACTTTCAGAGGCAAGAGATTTCGTTTCCGGTTCCTGCTTTTCCAGGGGCTGTTTACAAGTTGGGAAGGAAGCTTCCTCCAAGGCTTTACAACCCCTTTCCCCTTGTGCCTCCTCCCTGGGAACCGGTGGGTTATCGGGGTGCTGCCCCCGTCATTGTTCTGGAGCACCAGGTCCAGAGTTTGGGGCATTCTGCGGTGGCATGCTCATCTGAGGGTTCTGTTGAGCCCTCAGTATGTGATCCAGGTCTTGTGCCATATTTTGGACATGGCGCTCAAGTTGTGAAACCCACTGAGGCTGATACGGGGCTCTATTTTCTCCCCTCGTCTGATCCCGGGAAGGGTAGCTATCCCTTCTCTGGTAATAACCTGGATTGGGAAGATTTGGGTACCCCTCCACCCTTGGCCTCCCCTCTCCCGGATTAGGTTGTCTGGGCTCAGGGAATTGGGAAAGAAGGATGGATGATTTTGGGGCTGGAAATTGGGTGGATACCTAGGGAAAAAATTCTGCCCAGGATTTGGTGAATTTTTGCGCTCCTGGGGGACGTTAGGAGGGAAGTTCCCTGGGTCAGGTGCTTGGCTGGATCCCCCCCTTGGGCTGGAGGAGTCCACACATAACCCAGGATGGGTCGGTTTCCCTTGTAGCGGGGACTTACATAATCAGGGGAGCGAGGGACCCCATTTGTGGGACTACTTCCTCGACTCCCTGTCTGTGACTGGCCCGAGGGCCTTCTGGGCTTGGCATTATTAGGTGCAGGTAGGTTTTTAGGCCCCCCCATCTCCAAATCCAAAACGGGGGTGACCTTTACCTCTGCCACCTTGGCAGCAGCAGGGGTGCTGTTGGTTTTGGGGTTTTTCTGCGCATTATTTTTATTTTCGATGGGCTTCTGCACCTCATAGATCCGGGTAGCCAGTTCAATGACCCAGTCTAAAGATCTTTTCTCATGAAAATCTCTCACGAGCTGGGACATTATGTATTTGGGTAAGGCATGGAAAAACGTATTGATAAATTCTCTGCTATCCGTGCGCACCATTCTGGTGGTCTGCGCAAAAGCATACTTTAATTCTTGCACAAACTCTTGTGGGGCCTGATCCTCCCCACATTGCAAATTGTAGGCTGCCTTGCGAGCCTCTTGAGGATTTCTGTGCACAGAAAAATGTTTTAAGATGGCCGCCCTATATGCGGACCATCTTGAATGGTTTTGGTCCTCCAGCCCTGCAAAGAAACTGGAGTATTCTGGTGAGAAGGTCCATTTGACGTACCGGATGCAGCTACTGCTGTCCTTCAAATGGAAAGTCTCCATCATTTGTTCATAGAGCTCCAAGTGTTCCCATACAGAATACTTGGCGTTCTTATGATAAGGCGTGATGACACTCCTTATTGCCTTTATTTGTTTCAATGGGTCCTTAAGCAAGGCCCTTTTTGCCTTACTGGCCTTTTTGGTTCGGGTAACCCTGGTCCATTCATCCTCTGACTCAGAAGCACTGCTCCCAGAGGTGCCCATCTGATCTTCCAGGTTTTCCCAGATTCTGCAAGCCTGGGAATGGCTGGCAGAATGTGGGGACCTGGTCTCCTGTGTCCTGTAATGCTCAGAGGAGTCTTCAGATCCCTCCTTGCTGCCAGGATTTGATGGGTACCCCCCCACTGACCTAACTGGGCAGAGGTTTTCACTCTCCTGGGGTTCCCCACTAAATTGCACTGTGCTTGGGTGCCCATAACCGGATGCCCGCCCATCCATTCCTGGTAGGTACTGGCCTATGAGCCCCATACTTCTAGCTGGATAGTAATCTGCCATCCCCGTGGCCCTGGGCTCATGTGCGTGAGGGGACATGAGGGTGGCAGAGTCCAGGGACTGGGAGAGATGAAGGCCTCTTGTACCAGGGCTCCTGAGGTTATGCTCAGGAGTTTCTCTTTCCCAGCGAACCTCATCTCTATCCGCCACTGTTCCCTGTTGCAATGCAAGAGCCTGCGCTTTCAGTTCCTCAGTTAAGGCCTTACTAGACTCTATCAGTCTCTCCTGCATCGCTACCTGTTGCTGGAGCCTATCATTGTGTTGGCAGAGAGCCTCATTCTCTCTCTGTGCCTCCTGATTGGTCCTGGAGTACTGGGCCAGTCTTTGCTGCAGGAGGGTTACCTCCTGAGCAGTGTCCCTATTGGCCTGCTCCTTTCTTGCCAGAGCATCCTCCACCCTCCTGGTGTGCTCTAACAAGTTCTGGTGTTCTTTTTGGAGGTCACCCAGTCCCTGGAGGGCCAGGTGATTTTCTTCCATTTTCCTTTTTAAGTGGCAGACTTCCTGGCCTAAGGTACCCCTTTCCTGACTAAGAGCCTACATCTGTGCCGCCAGGTCGTCCCTTTGCCTTTGGAAGGCACCAGCTTTCTGGCGCTCCTGGTCAAACTCTGTCTGGGTATCCTGGTCTTTCAAAATCAGTTTATTGCTCTCTGCATTCTCCCTATCTAGGTGGCTTTGCAGGGTGACTACCTGCTCAGCACATGCCCTATTGAAGTCTAACTGTTGCTCCAGCTTTTTCTGGCTCTGCAGTATGGAGTCCAAACCTTCTTGGTACTCCTTCTGCAAGGCCAGAAATCTGGTATCCTGGTCAGCCTTTTCCTGTTGCAGCACATACATATCCTCCTTTATTTTAGTGATGTACTGTCTGCTGTCCTTTTCTGACTCCTGGCTCCTGAGCAGCCTCTGCTCAGAAGAGTCCAGACCAGATTGGGCCTTCTCTAACGCCATCTGTTGCCTATTTGCCAGATCTTGGCCTTCAGCACATTTGTCCTGCATGGCTCCCATATATAGGTACAAATATGCTGCTATCCTGGCAATCTTATTATGTTCATCTTTTGCTTTAGGGGCCATATAGAGTTCACTCATGGCCACATGTAGGGTACCCTGATCTCTCCATGTATCTGACCCTATTTCAGTGACCTGTTGCGCGATTACCTGCAACCAGACCGTTTGGTCCTGATGAGTCCACTCACCTCTCACAAAAAGCTTATGTAAGAAGTGCTCTCTGGCTATTTTGATGTCTACCAGTGTCGTCATTCTGGAATTTGAGTTCCTTCCTGACTTACAGAAGTTTGTATTTTATTTTTGCAAAACAGACCGTTTCCTTAGAGCGTTCCTTTGAGGAGTGCTTTACAGCGTAACACAGCGTGGTGATCTGACCGGATGTATGTCTCCTGTCAGTTAGCACACTGTATTAATCTGCACAAGTGATAGATCTAACCCAGAATCTCCGGCTACGAGCCCCCACTTTGTAAGCGATATTCAATCAACACTACAGCTAATTCAATGCCTAGTCTGGGATGCTGAGGAAAACCCTTATTGATGTATTTTTATGTCCAGTTCAGTACTCTGGATGACAACCCTTGTATAACACCCCCTCTTAGAATCCCCCTGACCCCACTGAGCCAAGAAGTAGGTTTGTTTTGCAAATTTAAAAGGTTTATTTGGACAATTCAACAATATATATCTATCACACTTTATAAATAAATTGATAACTGATATCACACTTAAGAATATGACCGTGATCGACAATGGATAATGTTACAGGGGTACACTGATTTGGTTACTTAGGAGTAGTGTAGAGGATGAGGTAGCTGAAAATGCTTGATGGTTTCAAGGAAATGCAAGGTGGAATAAAATGCAGTACAGCAAATAAACTTGATATGATTCAACCAACAACAATGTAATCACTTTTTCTCTGGCAATTCACCCCCCCCCCCCATGCAATGTAAGAAATGGAAGGAGAGCACACAGTCTTCAAGAATCCCACAAAATGCAATACGAAATACAGTTCCCCCCCAGCAAGCTTAGAGGAAACAGGTAGAAGTTTGAAACACAGGCCCAACATGCTTTTAAATGTGATGGCAATGGATGGGAAATGTGCTAAAAATGCTTTTGATTCCCTCTAGAGATTCAGGGTGAGTGAGAGATGCTTGTTGGTATTAGTTCAGGCTCACTTTAGCAATGCTCTATGAGTTATTACCAGGTTGCAAACAGATTTTAACAAAGGAAAGAATGGAGCTGCTATTTTGACAAGTGGAGAAATTGAGCCAAAATCGCAAATCGCGGTAAATTTTGCGAGTGCGTAAATCGCGATTGCGGTAAAAAAGAGATACGGACGATTTAATGAAGGTAGATTTTCGGATTTAAAGTAAAACTCAAAATGACAGGTGAAGTAAAACTCAAAATGACAGGTCACAGCTTGCAGCTGCAGAATTGACAGGTGACAGTTGTGCAGCTTTAAAAATGACAGATGACACGATTTCTAGGAGGCAGTTCTACTTAGGTTAAAATAGCTTGAATTAGATTATTTTAACTAAGAGATTGGTTCTGCACAGTTCTGCTAGGTACTCACAATATAAATTTGAACTAGGCCTCGTCACGGATCTGGTCAACACGTCCGGCGGCAGTTCTGTCTGCTCGGCGGGTCAATCAAGCACCGGTTCTGCTCACAGCGATCCGGATCTCTGGTTCTGCTCACAGTGGTCTGGGTCAGCTCTGCTCTGCTGGTCTAGCCTCTCTGGATACAGTGGCCTCTGGTTCTGGATACTGCTCTGCTTTCCGATCCGGATCAAGTGGATTCTGGATGTAACACTGCTTTCTGGGTACTGGCAAAAGTTCTTGGCAAAAGAATTCATACAGCTCGCCCGGCTGTGCAATAGTTTGCACATGATTTTAAGGATGCTGAGGCCTGCTGAGAAGAGTTCTCAGTTTGTGGGGTTAGGCCCTTGCTTTAAGTTCTGAAGTAAATTTCTGGTCTCTGAAGATTGATGGATGTGAAGTCTGGAGTCTCCCGGCAGAGCGTCCCGCAGAAAATGGAATTGAATCCCTCTACCTGTCCCAGCAGTCTCTTTTTATGTGTTTTGGAAGTGGGTGTGTGCGTAGCATAACGGAGCCTTCCCCTCTCTACTTGTCATTGGCCCAATTCTCCCCTCTCCCATGATTGGGGGAAGGAAATGGATTGTCATCATGATGAGGTCTGTTTATGGGTCAGAGGATCCTCCCCTGGTCAGTTTGCCCACAAATCTATATTTGATTCAAATACATATTTCCCAGATACACAATTTGTTGAAATTACATGTACACATTATATATTCCTATGGTCCATGCTTGTCCGCCTCTGATCTTCCTGGGGGCTTGCATTAAAAAATGACAACATTTTGCGCTTTTTGACTGGTTTACCAATATCGGACATTTACCAGGAATTACACACATGTGTGCAAGGGGTATGGACATTAACTGATGAAGTGTCAGATTTTTAACATGCAGACATTTGGAGTAAGACCCTATTTTCTGCTAGCAACCCCCCAGCATACACCACAGGGTCCTAACACCTCTTAAAACGTGCACAGAAAAATCACAAGAATAATGATATTACTTATATAATTCTGACAAGTCCGTACTATGAATTATCCATCTTTTTTTTAAATTATGCTCTGGCCCAGATTGGTGTGGTTTAGGTTCCAAAGCACATGGGGGAAGCTTCTGTCTGCCCCTGCCTCCAGCTCGGGTGGCTCCCAGAGGCACTTCTCCTCCCACTTCCCCCCAATATAACATTTGCCTGAGTCCAGGACAAGGCTTTGTTCAACCTCCTGCGGTGCCCCTCCCCTAATCTAATCAGAGAGGTGTCAACTCCTTTTGGTGGGGAAGCAGGATGCAGCTAGGCCTGGGAAGAGTGGCTGAGCAGGTTTCTCCTGTCGGGGGTAGTTGTCAGGCAGAATTCAGCTAAATGTCACTTTAGTTCCCTGTTTAAATCAAACTTACAATTTTTACCTATACATTAAATAATTACTTCCTTCAAGTCATTTCAGAATATAGTTTTACATTGTATCCACCTCTTAGCAAGTCTTTCCTTGGTCTGGTTTGGGTTCCTCTGTTGAGTTTTACACAAAAGTCTGGTGGTTTTAAAACGCTGGCTTTCTGATAGTGGTGAGTACCGGTATTGCAACCATTTTTGGGATTAAGAAAATGAATTCCCCACAGTTCTGAGTTGCTTTTTGGCAATCAGCATTGCCATTCCTAATGGTTTCAGGCTACTGTGTGTGTAGCCCAATGGTGGTTTTAGGCAGTGCCCTCCTGTGCTCACAACATAGGCAAACATGGGTGGCAGCCTATTCTTCATGTTTTCCCTGTGCACTCTCTGGGGAGTTCTGGCCATCATGATGTTTTCCATGCCAGTACTGCACAGTTTTATGGTAGGGCTTGGATGCATGGGTAAAAACATCCCACAAAGCGTAAGTTACATAGGATGGGCATAGGATGCTATGGCAATTCCTCTCTGAACAAGAGTACCTGCAGCAACCCCATACACGTGTTTCTGCCTTGGTATCATCAGTGAGGTGAAGCTGAGCCTCTCTAAGCACAGTGAGCAGGGAGTCCATGTCTGGTTGCCCCCAGGTAACCTAGGGTGACCAACCCCAAGTTCCTTCAAAAAATTCAACAAAGGTAGCAGGCGCCCCTCTCTCGGAAGAACAAGGCATTATAACCTGTTCAGTGGTTGTTAACCACATTGAGAGTTTGCAGCCATCTGCTTTTTGCTCACTGTACCTTTCACAGATGGGAAATATCCATTTGCATATCAGTCTTTGTCCCGCCCACATGGCCAGTCCAGCACCGAAATGCTATGGCAATTCCTCTCTGAACAAGAGTACCTACAGCAACCCCATACACGTGTTTCAGCCTTGTTGGGCATCATCAGTGAGGTGAAGCTGAGCCTCTCTAAGCACAGTGAGCAGGGATTCCATGTCTGGTTGCCCCCAGGTAAATGGCTGCAAACTCTCAATGTGGTTAATAACCACTGAACAGGTTATCATGCCTTGTTCTTTCGAGAGAGGGGCGCCTGCTACCTTTCTAGAATCCCTAATTACCCCCACTACTTGGCCCTGTCCTGCTTGTCTGTCAAAATGGGCCATACCTTTTCCGGGGTGGTACCTAAGAGCACAAGAGTGTAGACATTATGCAGGAATATAGCAATCTAGCCACTCCCTCCTCTTTGTGAGGAAAACAGAGGACCCTTAGCACTCCATCAGACCTTCTTTTATTTTTCTCCACCACTTCTAGGGAAAGGACTGCAGAAATGGTATGTTGTTTTGTCATACTGATGTAGGGGGATTCATAGTTTGGTGAGGTGCTGCAGGTTGGTCAGTTTTGCAGCTTCACTTGCTGGAGTGGCTATTCACTAATAACCTATTTAGAGCCTATAATAACAGCATAAAATCATCCATCTGTGTGAGGTTTCTATTTGCATTAATGTATATAACAAGGATGTCATTTTTAATCAGGAATGACTTACAATAAGAAATGTACATCTGACAGAGGCATTCCCAGGAGGTGTGTCTGTATGAAAGCACAAAATGAGAACACGAGATGAGCAAGTTAATGAGGGCCCTAGCACTAAGCCTCAGACATTAGCACAAATATGCGAACACGTGATGAACCAGATTATGGGACATCAACCAGGCGAAAAAAACTAAGAACAATTGGTGGTTTGTTAAGGTAACATAAATCGAGGGGTGAAGGGGTGCAGCAAATTAAAGAGGACTAGTGTCCACATATTCAAAATCACAGAGTGATAGTTTCTTGTAGGGAATTTTAGGCCAAGTTTTGAAGTGATCCACAGTCAGACTGGCTTTGATTGCGATGAGCAAAGGCTCTAATGGAGAGGACCAGTAGTTAGAAAGGGATGATGTTAAAGGAAGTATAGAGGGTCTGGACAGTGAGGTTGCATACAGTGGAGGGCTGGAGGGAACAGGATGATCAGTAGACAAAGATACATTTAGAAAAGTACTTAGGAGCAAGACGATTAATAGCTGTGTAGACTAGGAGAAGGAACTTGAAAATGCAGCAGCTGTGCAAGGAGAGCCAACAAGCATGGGGTTGGTAGGTAGAAGTAGCAAAGGATGTTTGTAAGTTGTGCAGAGTGGGGTTAGCAACGGTGCCTGTGCTTCTGTCTCCCCACTCACATAGAGTCCTTTGAGACTCTACGGGAAAGGGGACTTACAAAAGCCAGGGATAGAATTCCCGCGCTGCCGGGACTTGTAATGTTCCGGTGGCTTCAGGAAATCAGGTGCCGGATTTGGTGTTACGAGGTTGGCGGCAACCCGTCGGTGGCACCGGTAACCTTGTAATGAAGCCCAATGCCTTTTGTATGGTTTCTTCTTCCTTAGGAAAATTAGGGTTTTCCTCATACACTATACCAGATTCGACTTGATCATTGGAACCCTGCAGGTTCTCTTTCTCTATAGTTATTAAATGTTGTGATTCCTGGACTCTTCACAATCCCCTGGTTCTCTGACAATTTTATTTTCTCATGGTCTTGGTGGGGCCTCAAGACATTCGGGTTTACTTGGTTTTCGCAACCCTGCTGTCTCTCCCAGCCTCGAATGCTACAGTCCATTTGTTTCTCAGGATCCCACAAAGTTCTTCGGCCTTCTACTAGCCTTGTTGCAATCTGGTTTAAATAGAAAGTCTGCCTACTTGGGTTTACCAGACTCCCGTAACCTTGCCAGCTTCTCCAGCCTTTACAGTCTCTTAGATTCTCTGGGCTCTCCGAAGCCCTATGTCCTTCTGATGGGCTTGCTTTCTATCTGCTTGGGTTTATTAGGCTTCCGTAACCTTGTCGGCTTTCCCAGCATCAATAGTCTCTTGGTTTTGCAGGACTCTCCAAAATCCAATGGCCCTTTTGTATACTTATTGTCTCTCTACTCAGATTAATCCCCAAAGCCCTATGACATTCTGATGGGCTTGTTTTCTCTCTGCTCAGGTTTTTCAGGCTCCCATAACCCCATCAGCTTCCCAGCCATGATTACCAATGTTTGTGCCTTTCAATTTCATTCTCTCTAGGGAGTGTTTTCTTCTCTTCATCTTCAATCTCAGCATCGGTTATTAGGCCTCAGGCTCACCATGGCTTCCTTGTGGTCGTACCACCAGATGAGTGGGTTGCTTTCCTGTCTCTGTCACTTTCCCGGCCTTGGCTTCTCAGTCAGTTGGGATGCCAGACTTCCGGCGTCCAGCTAGCGTTTCACTCACCATCCATGCTACCACTGGCTCTGCCGTCAAATGTGGCTGCGTCCCTCCAGGACATCTTCACTTCAGAGTCTCGCCTTTGCGTAGGATTCTCTCTCATCCCTGCATAGAAGGTCCTCTTGGTTTTATGTATGTTGTCAAAAAATAAAGGGGTGTGTCTTTCCTCTTTGCCTGTGGAGTTCAGACGGGATCCATTACCTGAAACTAAAGATAGGAAAAGTCAAGACTTGGTGGATTAAAAATAGAAGTATTCAAAACAGAAGTCACAACAGCCTGTTCAATTCCCATGTAGGCAGAAAATATTCTCTGGACCAGGAGTTTCTTATGCAATGTGATTCCTTTCACATAGTTCCTTATTATCTTTGGTTTCCTCTCTCACTTGGGTTTACAGCTAATGTTTTGTTCTCCCTCACAGTAAGTGAGCCCTTCATCCATGTCTTGCACTTTACAATTCAAGATTTTGAACTTTGTGCTTATCTTCTCCCACATCTATCTCTGTCAGCATCTGCATGCATAGCATTTCAGTCATATCACTAGGCTTTGAGCCTCTCAGCTCCATGACGTAACAATCTGTTTCTTTTTCTGTTTTTCTTTGATATTGGATATTTATTTTCATGCTGTCTTGGTGGAGAAGGGCATTGTTTAACATATTCCTTAACTCCTCAGATGTTACTTTGTAGACTATACAAATCCCAAGCTGAGATGAATTCAGCTCTCAACATTCCAAATCTCTGAATCAAAGATCTAGAATCTGAGACACTTTTTTGATTGGTTACCTGTGACTTTTCCAATGCCTTTATCAATGAAGGGGATGTATGTTGTTTGGGAAATGTTTTAAGATCACAATGGTCTGGAGTGTTTATATGTAGAAGAGTGATAATTTACCCAACATCCTCATCTATTATGTATGCTATTGAATATTCATGTTGAATAATTCAAAGGTGTGCAAAGAGGTTGCTCATTTTTAGCATGGCCCGCCTGTTGTTTCAAAACATAAATTACTGAGAAGCAGCAAACTATATAATATCCATGTTTGTGGCAGGTAGAGTAAGCTATGCTAAATGAAAGTATCACATGTTTGTTAAGTTGTAATGTGGTGTTTGATTAGGAATTCCTAATCGTTAGATAGCTAACGTTTTTTTTTTTTTCCAACAACATTTTATTGATTTTTACAAGATAGGATATTACATGCAACAACGCAATACAGGTCAATATGAGCTTTAATTAAAGCATTTATAGTCTATTTCGAGCCGTAGAGTGGGGGCGAAAGTGGGTGGTTCCTGGATGCGGCGGTTGGGTGGGCGCGATCTGAGTGACTGTTCCCCTATGGTCTGGAGTGTTCGGGGACCGGTCGGGGATTAGTAGAGGGGGCTGCATTGGAGCCATCTGGTGAGTGGCGGCCTCCTGGTGAGGGTTGGGTATTTGGCCGCGTAGTCAAGGAAGGTTTCCATATATTTAGGGTTCTATTTAAGGATTCAGAGCGGATTGCAGTGATTTTTTCTGATACTGCAATCTCCCAGCATTTGGCCCACCATAGGGCAATTGAGGGGCCACTTTTGTCTTTCCATAAACAAGCCATTGCGATCTTCGCGGCCAGTAGTAGATGGTTGCAGAGGCGGGAGATATGGCCTGAAATTGGGAATGCTCCATCGCCGGTTTCACCCAGAAGGACGATGCCTGGGTCCCATGTAATTCAAGCTAACCTTTTTTATTAAAATGTTCAGTCTCTCTACAGAAGCATTGATCCAAAATTCACTACATTCAATTTACATTCCTGGTGACCTTTCCTCACTGTAACATTGATTCTAGTAAGCAATGACAAACCTTATTTTAATTGAAACACTATAAAGCTGAATTGTGTCCAAGTGAAACCACAGAAAATGACCAATCCAACAATATCACTCTATTTTTCATGAATGCCCGTCTGTCAATTTGAAAGTGTTCACACGTTGAATTAGTAACATAATTACAATTAGTGGTGGGAAAAAAGCTCTTATTCTGAAAAGAATGGTAGATTGGGAGAACAATCCACCCCCTCTGTCATTCATTCTGCATGCGATGTGAAAATCCTGTTGTTTGCCATTTCGGTGCATGAAATGTTACATTTTTGGTGACTTTTGCCAAAATACAATGACACAGGAGTCACAAAAGTGGCAAAATACTGTACGGACTAAATCAGCAGAAAGGGTGGGAATTCTGCTATTCTGGCAGAGTGGAATCATGTGCAGAAAGAACCAATTCCTGCCCTCCAGCAGATGTTTCACCCACCCCTACTGCCAATGCTAGTTAGGAATAAAAGTATGCAGACTTCTCTGCATTGAATTGGAGCATGTGCTCGCCAACCAACCAAATAGTAGAATCCGTTCTGAGTGGGCAATTTAACATATAGGGCTGTAAGTATGGCAAAGACATTTGGCGTGCATGAAAAAGTGCCTGTTTGATTAGATGTTGAGGCCCACTGCAGTTGTACCCCGCCTTCTACATAACAATAACTTGTCAAATTGATCAATCATTATTTCCATAGCTGAAATTACGTTTTTTGTATTTTTTATTTTTCCAGATGGTAAAATAAGTGCACTTATAGGACGCCTGTACTCCTGACTTATGTGTGTACTCCTGCTACCGAAGGCGTCAGTCTTATATGTATTATACCCTGCCAATTCACTGCAGATGGTGTTTTGATGCGAAATAGCAGCCAGCCATTTCAGCTGCTGCAAACATTCGCTGTCTGGAGTGATAGCAACACACCCAGACTCCCTGATAAACGTGTGACGCATTTGATATTCCTTTATTGCTACCATTGTTGACAAGATAAACTGAACAGTATTTTGCGGCACATAACAATTGCCGGAAAACTAAGCGACTGTCCGATGCAACTGAACAATTCTTGTGTATACACATATTATTCTGTCCCAGCTCCGGGATGATTAGGGGACTCCAAAGATGTTGACAATTTTCATAAACTATCATGAGGAATGTCTTACTTTTCCCTTTATCTCTCTGCTTCTACCAAGTACAATGCATCTTCCTTGCTGAAGGAAAGAAAGAAAAAACACAGCTGCAAATGTGTGGTTGTTTCAGCTTCCACTGTGTGCAATGCATTCCATCTCTGGCACATTTGAGTCACATCTACAGTCTTTACCTTGTATTTATAGATATCGAAAAACTAAAAAGTCACAAATATGACAGCCAACATTCAAAACATATGCTTTATGGCATTTTATGTAAACTCCAATGTTTAAGTCCTAGACATTTGTCTAACTTACTCGTGCACACAGATGCCATTGGTAACGCTATGTTTTCCACTTTCAGTGTGAAAGAGGAACACGCCCTGTTTAGTCTATAAGGGCACTGTGTTGATGGGTAGATGCACGAATCATCATTTGTGTTTGACAAACGTGCAGAGCAGCACAAGGAGCGGCCTGCTTGTGATCATTCTACTCGTTCTTTTGCATTATCGTCTATGGGGGTGGCTCAAAGACACTCATCACAGAATTTACAAGAGAAGGATACAGCACCACCCGTTCACGCTTGGGTCAACACTAAAGAACAAAACACTTTAGTGTGAAACGGATGAATTTGAACATTATTATGAAAATATATTTTGCAATTTGAGTCAACGAATGACATTCCTCGAGAAATCCCATTTCTGCCGTGTGCAAACATTTAAAATACTTTCCAGAAAATATTTTATTTTTTTCATTTCTATGATATATTAAAATGTCAATCCATGTTTTCATGAGTTGAACCGTCACAATGATACACGCAAAGATACAGACAAGTATTAATATTGCAAATACAATATTGCACATTATCTAGTAAATATAGCAAAACTAAGTTCACCTACAAATTCTAAGAAAACACACCATAAAACTGAAATAATTTGAACACGAATGAAATAAAAAGCTGAAGTAACTAGAATCATATCTAAAACATTATAAAAATGTGTCTAATCATAAAATATAATAAACGGGCAGATGTATGCATGCACCGTAGAGACTGCCTGATTCGCCTGTTGTCACCACTAGAGGTAGCTGTTGCCTTCGAAAATATATTAGTAGAGCTGTACGTTTGTCCTCTGAAAAAAAATTCCTCACTCACTTTGGCCCTGTACACAGGTTTTCACACTAGATAATTACATATCAATCAAGTATGTAATATGTCAAATTAATCTACATTTAATGGGATACCTCTTAGCTATTGAGCCTCATCACATCATGATTCAAGCTTAACTCGCTGGTCTTATGCCGAAGGCCCGTCCATTTCCGGCAGTCCTAAGAGAGCCTAAGTTTGAACCTTGAACACCACTACCCAAACAGACATATAGACTGTGGTCGAAGATCTCAGCCTTTCAGCCAGCAGCCATATATCCTCAGTACCATTTCATGGAACAGGGTTTGCCACTCCTCTGGACACTACTTTGTTCCCATCTCCCTAGCGCTTTGATGAAACTGCAACAAGGTGTGCAGTGCTCCTCAAACATCCCCCAATACATTAAGTAATTAGACAAAGTCAACACAGGCTGTCATTTGGAAATGTGAGCCCCCAAAGAGCATAAAAAGGTGATTAAGGGCCCAATTCATGCAGCATTTAGCGTGGTGCAAGGTGACTGTACTGCAAACACGTTGAACCGGGCCTAATTCACAGAGCGGTGCAAAGTGTATTTTTGCAGTGCAGAGTCACTTTGTACTGCAAAAGTAAGAGTACCTTTGCAGTACACAGTGACGAATGACAACTGATCTTAATATTTTACAAATATGTCTGCAATAAGAGGGTTGTATGTGCAATCCTTTAACTACATAAGATGCACACAGGCTTGGTTCTAGTTAAATTTTTCACAACACTTACCATAGCAGTAAACGTTTCTAACTTTGAAGCATATGTGATGATCTAGATAGCCTCAGGATTTAGATGTGCGGATAACAAGGCTTTGACATCAGTCACTCCAAGGGCTACCCCTGCAGATATTTAGCCGGGTGTCATGATAAGGATGACTGTGCCTATGGTCGGTTCCAAATGAACTGGAATGCTTGCTGAACACTATGGGCCTCATTACACGGTAGGCGGTAAGGGTTTACCGGTACCGGTAAATCCTTACCGCCTTTTACCGCCTTACTACTAGGTCCCTTTGCGGGTTGGGGAATTTAACGCCTGCTTTTTACAGGCGTTAAAAACCAACCCGCAAAGGGACCAGTGGAGCTAATTACGGTACCGCAATTTGCGGTACCGTAATTAGTGCCTTCCCCATTCCCATAGAGCCCTATGGGGCAAAAATGGGAATGGGGAAGGGCAATGGTGGAAGGGGGAATTACCGCCCCACCAACCTTGGAGTAGGGCGGTAATTCCCCTTTCCACCAAGGCGGTGGCGGTATTTTACCGGCATGAACCATGGCGCTAATAGCGCCATGGTTTACCACCTACCGTGTAATGAGGCCCTATATCCCTTAGAACGAATATAAGATTAGGGAACCTCAGAGAAACCAGCATTCATTGAAGACTATACTTGAAGAAAATCACTTGCCATTCAGATCCTTTCCATTACGTCCATAATCCATGACGGTGATACTCCTCAGCCTTCCTCCTGTGCACTTTAACCATGTTTTCACTTGAAGTTTGTGCTGTGCACTTTAGCCTTCTGTTGTCAATGCACTTCTTTTCAAGGCACTTTTCCCTCGGCTCCCCCCTTGCACTTTCCGATCTGAATGCTTTCAAGGCCTGTGATAAATCATCTCTCTGTTCCCTCTGAAGTGACCCTTGCCTTTGAATACATTCATGGTCTCCTGGAATGAAGCTATTTCTGATAGCCCTAGTGCCTCTAATACAAGTGGACGATGCACACTGTTTGGTTTTTGGCTATTAGCTGCTGCTAAAGTTTCACCTATGAGCTGAAAACACTGCATTAAAGTACAGCTAGGGTGACATGGCATTTGAGGAGGGACACGATCTTGTAGGTGTTGTTTTGTTATTTCCCCACCCATTGTCGGCCCACTGCGATGCTAATCCCAATGGTCATTCGCACCCACTTCCTGCCCCTGCCCACACAAAACACATCCTCCTCAGATGTCTTTGAGCTAGCATTATCTCATTTTACCATCAAACGTTGTGCTCGAAGTGACTGACAGTTTTTTTAGAAAGTAGTCTCCTAGTTATTTAATTGGAACTCTAAACACATTACTGGTGTACTAAACATTTCTTAACCAGGTCTACTTTCAGGCACTCGAGTTATAAGGATTATGCGTTCCCTTCACTGAAGTCCTATTAAAACAAGCATTGGCACAGCCAACAGTTGTGACCTGTGTATAAGTATTAAGCATTTGCCAGTCACTGCTATTATATGACCAGGCACTCGCACCTTTTTCCAGCTGCTACTATCAATGACCAGTTAATAGCGCCACATCAGTGCCTGGCAAGTGCATTTCCAAGTACATTTCCCATGCGACACAAAAGCCAAAACTGTTGGCATTGTCAATGCCTGTTCCTCATATAAGAAGTATAGGCCTATAAAGCTAAGTACACATATTGATGTTGCCTCAAAAGCCGGTAAAGGTCTGAAGCCATCACTCAATAAATTGATAATTTGACAGCTATGCCTCGTAAAATAAAGAAAGCTAATATTAAGTAAACAGCGCATGTTTGGATGGCAAGGATAACTTCCAGACTATGCTGTCTCCATGGGGGCAATAATGAAAACTACAGTAAATACCTGTGTGTTTCTGAGTGAAGCCTAGAAGATGCAATTTATCAGGTCTCCAAGACAACAGCACTTTTTAAACATACATGTATATTCTGGAAGTTGTGGTGTTGGCTAACTTCAATTGCACTCTTAAATTACCCTGTTATTACAAGTTCCAAGCATTTGTGGCAACGAGCCCTGATTGCAGGGAACCACATGATCATGGTGCCCAGCAAAGAATTATAACAAAGGACTTTGAGGAATACTTTCATATTTGCATTCTGGGGCTGGCCTTTAGCCATACATTGATGCTATGCTATGATATGATTTGGTATTTATAACATGCTGTACACAAGTGTTTCTAGGCGCCACAAGACAAGGAATCTTGCGCAATCTGAATGACACTTGGCCTAGTAGGATCGTTTGTCTTTCCACTGTTTTTTTCCCTCCCCTGCCTCGTCGCGCCTTGAAACACTCGTGTATAGGCGCGTTATAAATACCATATCATATCATATCATATCATAAGGAAGGGGGGACAGAGGTAAGACAGGACAACAATCCTACCAGGCCTTGTGTCATTAGGATCATGCAAGTGTGACATCAAAAGTGCAAAGGGGAAAGGGAGAGGGGGAAGTGCAGTGGAGAGGCAATGGGAAAGTGTAGTCGGGACACCAAGGCTCTGAGTAAGTGCCGCCATGGCAGCGTAGCTCTGGTTAAGTGCATGGAGGGCAGAGGGCAGAAGGAGTTACAGTTAGAGCCTTTAAGTGTGCAGTAGGCCCAGAGGCAGTACATGAAGACAGGTCATGGAGCGGCCTGGTACCCTGTGAGGCTCTTAGAGTAACCAGAGACCACTCAAGGCATGCAGACAGGAAGGTTAGCACGGAAAAGAGTGAGAGAAGCCAAAGGAGAAAAGGAAGATCTTGAGCATCTTCTGGAACTTCAGGTAGACTGGCTCAAGTTTGAGAGGGGCAGGGAGGCTGTTCCAGATGGAGGCACCTGCAGAGGAGGCTTAGAGAAACGCTGACCCTCCGAGAGTTTGAGGTAGCTGAGCGAAGGGCTGTAGAAGGAAAGTATTTAGGGAGAGAGTGTTGGATATAGTGCCGGCCCTGGCCCCAGAAGGCCTTGTGGACGATGCAAAGAGTCTTGAACTTGATTCCAGCAGCCATCTGGAGCCATTGCTGAGATTTCAGGGCTGGAGAAATGTGGTCCCTGGCCTTGAGGCCAAGGATACATCTGGCAGTCCTGTACTGGATTAGTTGGAGGGGGCGAAGAGAAGAGTCAGGCAGATTGAGAAAGAGGCTATTGCCGAAGTCCAGCCTGGATGAACACCACTGAAGATACCAAAATGGAGTAGAAACATCAATTGATTCACTACACTGACTAGATATGTGCTCCGTTGATAGTGCTGCTATATTATTACTTTGTTCTTCTTTTTTTCGGGCCGGTCAAAAACCTACATGTAAAGAAACAGAAAGATGAATATGTATCCTACCCCACAACTAGTCAATAAAGATATTAAGCTGAATAGCGACAGACCTGCATCCATGGGTTACACACATCCTGTAAGTATACTGTATGTGTGTGGTCCATTGAAAATCACTGACATTGTAAAAATAAACAAAAAGCAATGATGAAAGGGGACAAATCCAGTCTGTTATGTTGGGATCTCAAATGCAGCTACACACACCTATGGATGCACATATAACAGTAACCAATTTATCTTGCTAGCATATATCTCATATGTATGGTGGGCCAAAGTTCCATCCGGGAGTCCACCAAAATGCTGTGTTTGGCATTCAGCAGACTTGCAAGATATCTTTATATTTGGCAGCATTCCACATTTTCACTGAAACCAAACTTTTTTTAGAGAGTTTTGTTAGGCGTATCAAATCCATACAATGGGCCTCATTACGAGGTAGGAGGTAAGGGATTACCAGCACCGGTAAGGGTGCCGGTGCCCGTAATCCCTTACCTCCATATTCCGAGGTCCCTTAGCGGGTCCCTTCCTTAACGCCTGGTCTGAGCAGGTGTTAAGGACGGAACCCACTAAGGGACTTCAGAGCTAATAACGGTACCACAAATTACGGTACTGTTATTAGCTACTTCCCCATTCCCATTGAGCCCTATGGGGGCTCAAATGGGATTGGGGAATGGTTCTCAGAATGGGGACTTACCGGGTCCTCGAAGGTTGGAATGACCCGGTAAGTACCCATTCCGAGAACCCAGACCCGGTATGCGGCAAGGGGGTAGCCATGGTGCTAATAGCACCATGGCTACCTCCTACCTCGTAATGAGGCCCAGTGTCTATGGTAGTATATTTGCTATATGAGTGTATCAGCTCAATGTTCCCAGTTCTTTGTGATTTGCTATTAGAGGGAGGGACAGTGCGGTTCAACATTAGGAGAGAACAAGGGAGGTTATGCTGTAGCCGTTAAAAACATTTCCATGTGTGTGTCTTACTTTTCATTTCACGTTTGTTACATTTCATTTTTTACTGTACCTGCTTGATGAAGTTCCGTAAAATCTGATTGCCCCTTTGAGGAACCTTCATAAAGCGCTTTATGGCTGTTTTTTTTCACCAATCATCCTTCATTACCAATCCTCCTTCTACCTAAAAAGAGAAAAAGAAAACTCTTTGTGAAAACTATTTTGTTATCGCTCACAAAAAACTCATCTGCATAGTTACAACGAGGAAATAGCAGCAAAAAAAAAGGAGCTGGCGAAACAGATAAGACAGCTCAAGAAAAACAGACAACCAGGAAACATCATTCAGATTGCCAAACTAAAACAAACCTACAAGAACTGGAAAAAATCTCAAAAGGCAATATTACTACAAACAGATGCAGAAACAATGATGAAAACATACCGGACGAATAATACCAAAGATCTCTGGAATCTTCTGAACGAAAACCATCAAAAACAACAAAAGCTAACAGCCAACGTACCAAAGGAGACATGGGTCAGTTATTTTTCAACTATGTACGCAGCTCTTCCTCACTCACCTGAACAAGAGGAAAGTAAAATCAACACAAAATGGTCAGTACCCATTTCATATGAAGATCTTCTATTCATGATCAATCGACTTAACACCTCAAGAGCGCCGGGCCCTGATGGACTTTCGAATGCCATGCTCAAACAAGACCCCTCGGCATGGGCAAGTTTTCTGCACAAGATAATTGATATTATAAACTTACACAACCAAATTCCTACTACCTGGAAAACGGCAACAATAGTCCCCATACACAAGCAAGGCCCGCGTGATAACCCACAAAATTTCCGCCCCATTGCCTTACTCGACCCTTTAGGGAAACTCTTTGCATCAGTCCTACTAAAACAACTCACTGCCTGGGCCAACTCGACCGGTAGATTCTCAACACGGCAAACTGGATTTACTCCCAATCTTGGAACGAACATCAATCTCCTTCTTCTCCATCTCATTAAACATGAAGCGATTAACACCAAGACCATGATATACGCCGTGTTCATCGACTTAAAGATGGCCTTTGATGCAATACCTCGGCAAAAATTATGGGCGAAGCTTAAGGCATGGAACTGTCCTCCGAACATTCTTGAGCCCATCAAACTACTATACTCAGACACTTCAATAAAATTCAGGCTCACAAAACAAGGAATGACCACTGAAGCAATATCAACATTTAACGGACTAAAACAAGGATGTCCTTTAGCAGCGACTCTTTACAACCTCTATACATCAGATATTGAACAACATCTGAAAAACAATAGAGCAAACCCCCCAAAAATCAATTCAATCCCTGTATCCATAATGGCTTATGCAGACGACATTGTCTTAATGGACAAAACCCCATATGGCCTGCAACTTTCACTCACAGCTCTGAGCAACTACATGACCCATAATGATCTAACAATCAATATCACTAAAACAAAATCTATGCAATTGACGAAATTTCAAAATAAAGCTAAACAACAACCCACCTTCAATATCAATGGAAACAAGTTGGAAAACGTGACAACATTCAAGTATCTTGGCATCACGATTAACCAATCAAATACAGAAGCAGAATGGTTGGACAAAATTGAACAGAAGGCGCAAGCATTAGCACGCCAAGGCTGCATCCTACACAGAAAATTCGGAAAGTTTTCATTTAAACCGATAATTGCGTACTACAAGCAAAAATACATTCCAATAATAACTTATGGCACTGAAACAATGCTGAACGCACAAGAAGTAAACTGGATGAAATTTGAGTCTATATTCTGGCGTAAGATTCTATCACTACCGAAATCGTACCCCATGCCACGAATAAGGTACGAACTTGCAACTCAATCTATCGGCTCCATAGTACGATGGAAATGTCTGGACATCTATCGTAAACTCCTGTCCGACGACAAGACACCGGCAATCAACATCCTCAAAACTAAAACGGCGACCTTAAATACCACAGTTCTATCAAAATGGAAAAAATCTATCACCAAGGAAATGGAACAAGAAGAAATATCTCAAGAACTTTTAACGAAGCGTCCCCAACATGCCAAAGTCAAACTCCTACAAAATGACTGGATCAAAACCATCGAACAGAAAAACTCCTATAAGCGGACATTATACTGTAACAAGGACAACAGAAAACTAAATGAACCACAACCATACCTGCGATTATTTCCCGATCCAGTGATTAGATCAACATTTCTGAGAATCAGATTGAATATCCTGCCGACAAACTACTATTTAGCCATAACAAACCAGATCCCCAAAGCAAGGAACTACTGTCGGTTTTGCGAAATTGAAACCATACCGGAGACCATATTCCACCTAGTCATGGAGTGTCCGGCGCTGGCAGCTCAACGCAGGCAATTTGGTTCCCATTTCGATCTGGCTTCACAAGAATTGGACGAAGATGAAAGATGGAATACTATCTTCAGCGGAACAAATAACAAATACATATTTACAGTTGTCCTTTTTCTGACTAACATTCTGGATCTCAAGCAAAGAAAATTGTAAAGCCCTTCTTACATTTTCTTTGATATCGTATAAGATTCACAATGATGCAAAAGTTTATCACTAAACTAAGACATCAAAAAAAAAAAAAAAAAAAAAAAAAAAACTATTTTGTGGACACATTTGTGACACAATTTGTCATTCTTAAACCCTTTCTAAACCTTCCTCTTTCCACCCCAAAAACGAAATAAACGAAACAGTTTGGGGGTAATTCATGGAATAAATGTGCGCCGAAATCAGTGGCGCAAGCTGGCGCAAGCGTGAAAAAGCCAGCGCACGTGTGTGAATTGCACGCATGCGATTCATGGAAGGCCCAGCGCGTGTATTTTCCGAGATGTGCGCCAAATCCGCTCGTGGCACACACCGGCGCACACATCACTTCCACATCCCGAACGCCGTGCGCGACGCACACAGCGAAAGCGCACAACGTCAGCTCACACATCAAAAAGGGGCGGTACATGCGGAACGGGGAACAACACGTGAAAATAAGGTTGTAACTGGGGAAGTACCGCTGGGAAGTACACAGAACGCCCACACGCACGCAAACTACACATATTCATGGAATAGAATAGGGAAACCCCGCGCATGTCAAATCACACCCACATGCACAATTACGTCCGCCACACGAAAGCAGGTGGAAGCACCCTCGCGCAGCATAAAAGTGTGCGCAAACAACAAACAAGCATATACAGCTACGATGAATGTCCTGTTCCTCGCAGCAGTGATCGTGGGACACCGCAGGAGGAGGAGAATAGCAGGCCCTGCATTTTATTGCCCCGGACCAGCCTTTTTGGGATGCCTGATGACCAGGTCTATGGCAGGTGTAGGTTTCCACCTCGTATCATCCTAGAGCTGGTCAGGGAGTGGGAGGATGAACTCACATCACCCTCCCTGTGCTCCCAAGCATTGAGCCCCTTGGAGAAGGTGCTAAATGTACTGCATTTTTTGGCCTCTGGGTCCTTTCAGTGGACAACTGCCATAGTGGGGGGTGTCTCACAGGCCACGCAGACATGTTGCCTACACCAGGTGTTGGCAATAATCACTGCGTGCCCCTCAGTCCGCAGGCACATATACATGCCCAGAACACCTGCAGAAAGGCAGGCTGTGGTCCTGGACTTCTACAGGGTGGCACACTTCCCCAAAGTGCTTGGTGCCATAGATTGCACCCATGTGGCCCTACATCCACGTAGGGCCACTGAAAACATCTATCGAAACTGCAAGCACTGGCATTCCATTAATGTGCAGGTGGTATGCGATGCCAAGGGAATCATCACCTCTGTCTATGCAAACTATCCTGGGTCCACCCATGATAGTTTCATATTCAGAATGTCCGCCCTAAGCTGGGCCCTGGAAGCTGGGAAGCATGGCGACACATGGCTCCTAGGTGAGTACAAATGCCTGTGCACATGCATACATGTCACACACAGACAAATACACAAGCCCAACTAATGACAACTATTATCACCTTACCAGTGGAAAGTGCCTACCCTCTGAGCACCTACATGATGCCGTCAATACGGAACCCCACCACACCACTTCAGGTAAGATACAACGCAGCCCATATTTCAACCCGGGCCATAGTGGAGCACACATTCGGAGTGCTCAAGTCACGCTTTCGCTCCATTGGACGCTCTGGTGGACAGCTAATATATGCACCCCCAGTAGTGTGCAGGATCATTGTGGAAGCATGTTTCCTGCACAATGTTGCAACACGGCATGGCATACCGGTGGACATGGTGGTGCCCCCACATCCCCAACCACATGCACGGCTGCTGCGCATGGGAGGGGAAAGAGCATGTGGCGAGGCAGCCCATACCCAGCTTGTGGCAATATTTTTCACCTAAACTCCAAACCCTGTGGAGTGCACACAGGCCTGGCACATTCCAGTTCACAATCGATGATGAGAAAGGGACAGTCAACTGTCACTACCTTACCACCCTAAGAATGTGTCCACAGAAGTGCCACGTTGTGTGCATCCCTAGCTAATTAAACACAACCAATCCCATGTGACCAAAGGGAACACATGCAAGGCATCCCCCCCTGCCTAAACAGGGCATGAAAGGACTATTATGCCACCCAAACCCTCCCAACACTCCTGAACCCCGACTGCCACGCCTTACCATGGTATGCAACGGCAAAACATCCAACCATATGCACCACACATGACACAACAGTCATGGAGTGCCACGTGAGAAATGTAAATAGGCACCAGACAATTATACCTGACATGGAATCGGAAGAAAGGAGTGACCAAAACCGCACACCCTGAAAACAGTGGCACAAAGGCATGCCACAAGTGGTGCAACCAACAAAAATCAGAATACCTATTGCCATGCACATTGGACAATTGCAAATTGCCATATCAAACGCTGCACACTGCACAGCACAGTGAGTGTGCATTGCATTGGTGAAAACCCTTCTGCATCATTTCAAAAAATGGCATTCAACCAAACATTACCCTGTCATGCATGTACACGATAAATGACTGGGAAGTGAACATGGATTGTCGTGACACAGCATGCTTGAGAAGGCAATCTGGGTGCACGCGTTTGCATGGTGTCAATGTAGTTGGAGGGGTGTTGCCAAAGTGTATTTGTCTGTATGGACATGCCTAGAATACATGCATGTAAAATGAAGTGAGTGCCAGTGTCCCTTGCACAGCACATGTGAACATAGCACCAAGGACCCCCCTGTGTGTCAAACCACATCCATGCCCTGACACCTCAAAAGAAAGCACTACATTGCATCAGCCATTGACCGGCAGAACATATCATGTACAGAGTACCCCACATCGGCAATGGCAGACAACAACCCATTAATGAATCATAGAAATCCATAATATGACCTACACACAAACTTTATCAAAGCACATCAATGAGGGAGGGAACGGGGAGAAGAACAGTACATTCCTACATGTCTTTCAAACAGTCCACAGTGTGATAATGAACTGGAAAAGCAAAGTACATATTACAATTGCCTGGACCAATAAGGGAGAGTCTAGGGAGGGAATGTTGGATGACATCACTAGCATCAACATTCCTATGCCTGACGGCAATAGTCACAGTGCAGGAGTCACATAAGGAGGTGAGTGATGGAAAAGAAGGGAAGAGGTGAGGAGAGTAACAAAACAAGTGACAAACTGTGGTAGGTCTACAAAGAATCAAGATAGTGATGGGGAGGGGGAGAAAAAAGACAGAAGGGAAAGGGGAAAGAGATGACCTGTAATCATTGGTGGAGGGACTAATGATCAAATTAACTGACAAAACTATACTTAAAATGGCGAAGGTGGGTTGTGGAAGGACGGAGGCAGAAGGGCAAATGTCTGCAAAGAACAAGCGCCTACGTATCACCATGGCCGATGGCAATTGAGGTAGTGGTTGAAAATGACAGCCAGAGTACAAGGAGGAGGCTAGAGGGTGGTGGAGAGGGAGAGGAAGAGGGAGGAGAGAAGGGAGGAGGGGGCCAAGCTCCAAATGACTAATGGGGAAGATGGTGAAAGAAAGCACACACAGGGGGCAGAGGGAAACCTGACGGTGCAGGAGAGTAGGGGATGAGATGACGAAGGGGGAGACAGAGGGACAGTGTCATGGGCAGGGGAGACAGAGGGGCATTCAAGTGACTGAGAAGGCATGTGGACAGGTCTAGACAGGTCCACTTTTGTGGGCTTTTGGTAGTGGTGGCAGGCTCAAGCATCCTGGTTGGCCGGATTGTCACAAGGTCCAAGTGCAAACAGTGGGAGGGGGGGAGCAGGTCCAGGACACAAACAGGAAATTCAAATCACGAACAATGTAGTCATAACTCAGATGTCACATCCAAACACCAGCCAGGGCTGGGAAATGTCCAAAGGGGTGCTAGCAAGGAATGGGTAGTTGTTGAAATGCGTCGTGACAGGGGTAACTCAGCGTGCAGGCTTCATGTGGCATATCAAAATCACTGTGGGGAAACTGTCCCAATTAAACTTCTCATCACATGGACCCCTTCCACCATCAGTGTGTTATATGCAGCCAAAGGGTGCATGGTACCAGCTACAGCAGGAAGTGCATCAACATAGACAGTCAATACATAACAAACATCTCAAGCAACATGATGAAATGCATAGTCACCATAATACTCACCAAAGTGAAGTGCAGACATGCAAAGAAACCATCTGGAATACCCACTAGGGTTGTACACAAAAGTAGAACTGCAGGCTTGCCACAGATATGACGGAAGCCCAATGCCCATGTGTGATATGCTGTTACACCGAGCCATCCTTGCGAGCCATGGAAAAGGGAAGCAGGAGTAGCATATGTGTCAGGACACCAAGCAAAACACATACAAAGACAAGCCTGAATGGGCCCAGCTGGAGCACACAGTGGATGCCTTCAGATGCCACAAAGCACCACACTGTCACATGTATGCACAATAGACAAAATAAAATTGAAAAAATAAATCAAAAGAAAATACAAATTAAATCAAATAATCAATTGAAATAAAAAAATGAAAAGAGTAATGAAAGAAACAAAAGCTAAATCAATCGAATTGAAGAAAACCAGAAAAAAAAATAACAAATAAAAAGCAAAGTGAAATCCTTGAAAAAGAAAAACAAAATGACTGAAAAAATGAATAAAATGAAAATTGAAAATAAAAAGACAACATACTTACCAAAAACCATACAATTTGGATGAAAAATCAAAAATATATTTAGAAAAAACACTGAAAGACAACATACTTACCAAAAACCATACAATTTGGATGAAAAATCAAAAATATATTTAGAAAAAACACTGCTGGAAAAAAATCCAAAATTTGCAGAAAAAAAAATCAAAAATGGCCATATATGACCCGGGGGTGGGTGGGGGGGGAAGTACAGGTTGCACCTCAACACCCACATGTGTAGATGTCAAGGTAAAAAAATAAATAACCTCACTGAGCTTAGCGCCTGCACGGCCCGACCTATGTGGGAGATAGGTTGTCATCGTCACCCTCTGGATCTGAATTAGAAGGTGGGCGTGTTGCAGTTGACTCACCACGCCTAGCCGTGTCTTGCCCCTCAATGGCAGCAAGTATGCAGGTCTGGTAAACCGGGTCCTGGCAGGCAATGAGACTGAGGTCAGCATGCATTACCTCATGTGTCACACGTGCTTCCTTCTGCAGGGACTGACGTGTGAGACAGAGTTCTGCTTGCATGGCCTCACATGACAAACGGAGTGACTCCCGGCTTGGATGGTTGTTCAGCTGAGATGGTTCTTTCCAGCTGTACCATCCTTTCTTCTGTCCGCCTACTCTGATCCATCATGAGGTCAGCAAGAGTAGATCGGAGGGCTTGTTGTTCCACCCTCAGTGCCTCATGGTGTGCCTCTGCTTGAGCATTAAGTGTTTCACGCAGAGCCACCATTTCAACCCGGTGCGTTCTGTCATACGCCGTCATGCCCAGCCTGAGTGAGTGGCACGTGGACTGGTAGCCCGCTGATGGAGCACCATTTGCCTTAAAGAGGGGAGGATGGAATGGGCCACACTTTCCATACCTTGAGCAATCATCTCAACTGCTCCCCCCTGTTGCTCTGCTACGGCAATCATAGAACGCTCCCACTCAGTTGACCCCGGTGGCACACGGCCACCGCGTTGCCGGATACCACACCTGGTGGCCGTGGTCCTTGCTGGGTTGGTGCCGCCCGCGGCTGCAGGACTGCATCCCTCCATCGACCTGATGCCCCAGGACCATGGCCAACTGGTGTCGAGTGTGACCGTGCACCTGTAACCACCACGTGCAGACATTCCAACTCTGCCTGGCCCCCTACTGCAGGTGTTGCAGACAGAAGTCCATCCAACACAGGATCACCTACCGGCGATGACACGTCATGATGCAGATCCGGCTCAACATAGTAGTCAGAGGATACATCAGAGCCTGAATCAGAGTCAGCTCTGGACACAATGGCCTGGAGCATCTGTGGGTTCTCGTGGGCTGCCACCCCACAACCACCATGGGTGCTTGGTTGGTCATGTGAACTGACCACCGTGTCTGGGATGACATCTTCATCCTCTGCCACCAGTGCGTCATCACCTGCAACATAAAGAAAAGAAACAAGAACACGCATGTCAGTACCACATACCACACACATACAGTTCACAACATTGACAGACAAATAATGAAACAGCCATGTCATAGGCAACTCAAACCCCAACATGCATTCACTGGCATTTCATGCAGGGCCATCCCAAAAGCAGAAAAGAATGTGTGCAAAATGTGAATGCAACACATGTATTGCATGTTGCTCATCACCTGCATCACACACAACCTCTAGAAGGCATATATCCAATGCCAAAATGAGAGATGGGAACAAATAGTCAGCACCTAGTATAAGCATGTGTTAACACACAAATAGACACAGCTAGAAATGTAACCAAACACACCATGATACATGTAGCATGCATGTTCATGTGCAGCACTCAACTACAATCAACTATGCACAGTACATGTGTCATAGGAGGCACCCACACCAGTGCATTTCCATACTGTGAGAGGAGGGTTATGGGTACATACATGTCAGGTCAACATCACACAGCACCATCATGACTGCACGTTGAAGGGCTTAACTTGGCACAGGAGTGGGTGTGTGCGTTGCAGTGCATGTGTAGCCCCTCAACTTACAACATCAAGACATACGTTGTGATGACAATATTCAAACATTATGGAAGTGTAACAGCAATTGCAGCCATCATGTGCAAATGGCATTTACCAGCTAGCATGGTTTCCGTGAAACACCCGCCCTCTGGCCAATAGCAAGGAGGTACTGCATGGCAATGACATGTTCCACGCAGAACTGTGCATTGCCAGACAGTGTAGGCGTGCGTTTATTGCATTTCGTCAGTCAAATGTCACTACAGCCAATGGGAAGTGGACATGATGGAGGAGAGGTGAGGAACCATCCATAGTACACCCGTGCATGTAGAAGACAACACCAGTTGAAAAGTGGTCATGGGCCTGTAACTGGGGGAGCCATGGCCATGATACAGATGTACACAGCCTAAAGTCCTGCGTGATGACACACAGACCTACAGTGAGCATGACATGGCTGTCCAAATGAGATGACACTTGGATCATCCTGTACAAATACAATAATGAACAGGTAGTCAAGAACACCTGGGGGCATACATGGAATGCACATGTAACATGATCCTGCACATATGTGCATGGGGAGCCACTGCCATCAGCACACTCAGTGTCATATCCCACAGAAGGAGATGGTCATTGTGGCGCCGTTGGTCCCAATCACGGCTGGCGGCCATTGTTTCTCCCAAGATGGCGGCGTCATCCGATTGCAGTATTCCAGCCTTGCAAGGGATGCTTGCAACTATGGCTCCACCCCCTCAGCAAGGATCCGGTTATCTTGCGGCAGGCACAACGCTCGAGTGCGTTGCTACTCTCCCCAGTCAGCGCTTCGTAAGTTCGCCCCTAGGCTTATACTCTTACTAAATTTCTCATTGCACCTTGCTAATACCTTCCACTGTTTCTGTCTTCTAGAAGCTTTCTTGTCGTACTCCAAGGGCAGAGATTCCGCCTCCTAACCTCTGTTTTCGAGTGCCAGACCAACTCGAAACAGATCCTTTTCATTTCACCTGTAACCGCATCCAATCGCACCGGTCTGAACACTTCGTATACATTGACTCGATTCAGCCTCTTCACTCATTTCCCGACAGTGTAATTCAGAAGGCTTTTTCTTTGCATCACAATCCGAATCTGCTGTCAGGTACCCTTCTCTCCTTCTCATTTGTTCCTATAGCATTTCAGAAAGGTCAGCCTGTTCTAAATTCAGGTCTTTCATGTTTCCCTTACATATCATATTAGATTCCCGAAGTTACATCACGATATCCACGAGTTCTCACTCTATGTGTCTCACAGAAGGAATTCGTACACATGCAATCCTGAGACATTATAGGGCACAATCTCCTTTATAAAGGGTAACTATTTGGCAACTGATATTCTGCTTCCACTCTGTCCTTCAGTGCAAACTTACCATTCTCTAATCTTTACTTTCGTTATTTTCTTTGTGGTATTTGCATTCAGTCACCTGGAACTGAGACTCGACCCAACCTGCTTAACAGAGAAGACGTCCAACAGCTGAGGCGGTCAGGGTTTTCTTCCCCAGAGGGTTTCCCTGGGGAGTTCCTTCCTTCCTGGTGCAATTTATCACGGGATAGGAAGAGATTCCCCCGGGGGGGCTTCTCATATTCAACACATTCGAGCTACTGGATCAGGTCAGTGGGTGCATGTTTACAGGGAACCATTATTATTCCTGGAGATTTTAAATGCAAGAACAATAGATTACAGTTAGCAACGCCCAAAAGAATTATAATAAGGGATTTACCTTAGTTTCTTTTCTATGTTTGCGTTCTGTTTCCAGGAATAATTATTTTTCCCCTTGCGCGCTCACTGAAATGGATCCGGCTCAACAACAGCAATTATTGGCGGCAGTTCAGTCGCTAACGGCCGAAGTCCAAGCACTTAAGCAAGAGAATGCTGTATTACGGCAACACATGGGGAGGTCCTCTAGTTGTTCCGAACTTCCTCCTGGACCTTTACCAGGGGGACGTTTTGATGGAGACCCGCATAAGTTGAGAGAGTTTTTAGAATCTTGCACAGTGCAGTTTACGTTTAAGACTGCATTTTTTCACACTGATAGGGATAAGGTGGGACACATGATTGCTCACCTTACCGGTCCCGCTCTAGCCTGGGCTACCCCTTTAGTTACTTCAAACAATCCAATTCTGGATTCATATCCTGCCTTTGTTAATAGGATTAAGACCATGTTCGGGAGGCAGGAGGTCACAGTGTCAGCTCAAGAACAACTATTGGATTTTCGTCAGGGTTCTTTGGATCTCTTGGTCTATATTACTCGCTTCAAACAATTGGCAGCAGGAACGTCCTGGGCTGATGACGCCTTGATTACGCTTTTTAGGCGGGGTTTAAATGAAGAACTAAAGGATGAGGTCTCTAGAGTTCCTCGCCCGCCTAATTTGGCCGAATTAATATCGATGGTTATGCAGATGGACTACAGAATTTTGGAAAGACGTCAGGAAAAGAGACGGCAAAAGAATTTTCGGTCTCAGCCTGACAATTCAATTGTCTCCCCCAAGGGAAACTTCTCGGACGAACCAATGCAGACAAGCCCGTTGGGCTCATTTTTTTTCTCCATATGAGATTGTGTTTACCTTCATTCCTGGCAAGAGTAATTTAAAGGCTGATGCTTTATCTAGGAAGGAATATACTGAGTGGGCTCATTTCCGGGCCGAACCTTTATTTCCCAATGCTCGTTTTGTACATGTGATTTCTAGTTTTCTTCAGTCCGTAGCCAACGCTACGTTGGTTTTTCAACAGGAGAACCCTGACGTTTTTCGGGCACTGGGGCTCACTATCTCTCAGGGTTGTGGTTACCGGCATCGGAAACTGTTTCTGCCCTCGACGGAACTCCAAAAGACTATTCTTACAATGTGTCACGACTCGCTTATGGCTGGTCATCGAGGAGTCAACAATACTACGGAGCTGGTCCGCCGTAACTTCTGGTGGCCTAATCTTGTGGAGGATGTGAAGCAATATGTGGCTGCCTGTACCGTCTGTTTACAATCTAAGGCACCTCGATGTTCCCCCTTGGGTCTCCTCACGAGAATGCCCGTTCCGGTTTGTCCATGGCAGATCATTTCCACCGACTTTGTAGTGGATCTTCCTAAGTCAGCGGGATGTACGACCATTATGGTCACTATTGACTACTTCACGAAGATGGCCCACTTCGTGGCTTTGCCTAAGGTACCTACCTCAGCGCAGATGGCAAGGATCTTTGTTACACATATTTTTTCTGTTCATGGCTTACCGGATACGATTGTTTCTGATAGGGGTCCCCAGTACACTTCTAGATATTGGCAGCAACTGTGCAGGATGCTTGGTGTTACCCGTGCTTTGAGCTCGGGATTTCATCCGCAAACGAATGGACAGACGGAACGATTGAATCAGACCCTTGAGGGTTATCTCAGGTGCTATGTTTCAGCGTCTCAGGACAATTGGACGGAGTTGTTGTCTTTGGCTGAATTTGCCTATAATAATGCACATCACGCATCATTGGGATCCAGTCCGTTTCACTGTTCCTATGGGTTCCATCTTACCTGCTTCCCTGTAGGGGTGTCGTCTGCATCTTCTTTTCCGGATGTCGTCTGTCTGCTGCAGGATATTCAACAGGGTCATCAGAAGGCTCTGGGCCTCATTACGACCCAGGCGGTAAGTTACCGCCTGGGCCGTGACTTTACCACCATGGCGTAAACTACGTTTACGCCATGGTGGTTGGCGGACTTACCGCCCCATTCCGACCTTGGCGGGGCGGTAAGTCCCCAATCCCCATTTACCCTTCCCCATTCCCATTTTTGCCCCATAGGGCATAATGGGAGTGGGGAAGGCGTTAATTACGCCACCGTAAATTACGGTGGCGTAATTAACTCCATGGTCCCTTAGCGCCATGGATTTTAACACCTGCTAAAAGCAGGTGTTAAAACCTCCATGGCGCTAAGGGACCTCGTAATCAGGCGGTAAGGGTCGGCGCTGTTTACGCTGCCGTAAACCCCTTACCGCCTGGGTCGTAATGAGGCCCTCTGACTTCTCTTCAGAACGCTCAGGAACGGATTAAGCGTTTTGCTGATCGCCGACGCTCTCCAGCTCCGGTTTTTGCATCCGGGGACAGGGTATGGTTGGCCTCTCGATTTCTTCCTCGGCACCTGGTGCCTTCCAAAGTTTCTCCTAAGTACTTTGGTCCATTCCCTGTGCTTCAACGTTTGGGTGAGGCGGCCTATCGTCTACAACTTCCTCCTTCTTGGTCCAGGATTCACCCGGTTTTTCATGTTTCTCAACTTAAGCAGGATGTGGCGGATCGCTTTTCTCGTCATCTGGTTGCTCGTCCTCCTCCTGTTTCGACTCCTTCGGGGCCGGAGTTTGAGGTAGCCGGAATTTGCGATTCCCGTTACCACCGGGGCCGTCTTCAGTACTTGGTGGATTGGCGTGGATATTCGCCGGCTGAACGGTCCTGGGAACCGGCTTCTGCCGTTCATGCTCCGCAGTTGGTTTGCCGGTTTCATTGTTCTCATCCCGGCAAACCGGGTACGTCTGCTCTTTGGAGGGGGCATACTGTCATATCCCACAGAAGGAGATGGTCATTGTGGCGCCGTTGGTCCCAATCACTGCTGGCGGCCATTGTTTCTCCCAAGATGGCGGCGTCATCCGATTGCAGTATTCCAGCCTTGCAAGGGATGCTTGCAACTATGGCTCCACCCCCTCAGCAAGGATCCGGTTATCTTGCGGCAGGCACAACGCTCGAGTGCGTTGCTACTCTCCCCAGTCAGCGCTTCGTAAGTTCGCCCCTAGGCTTATACTCTTACTAAATTTCTCATTGCACCTTGCTAATACCTTCCACTGTTTCTGTGTTCTAGAAGCTTTCTTGTCGTACTCCAAGGGCAGAGATTCCGCCTCCTAGCCTCTGTTTTCGAGTGCCAGACCGACTCGAAACAGATCCTTTTCATTTCACCTGTAACCGCTTCCAATCGCACCGGTCTGAACACTTCGTATACATTGACTCGATTCAGCCTCTTCACTCATTTCCCGACAGTGTAATTCAGAAGGCTTTTTCTTTGCATCACAATCCGAATCTGCTGTCAGGTACCCTTCTCTCCTTCTCATTTGTTCCTATAGCATTTCAGAAAGGTCAGCCTGTTCTAAATTCAGGTCTTTCATGTTTCCCTTACATATCATATTAGATTCCCGAAGTTACATCACGATATCCACGAGTTCTCACTCTATGTGTCTCACAGAAGGAATTTGTACACATGCAATCCTGAGACATTATAGGGCACAATCTCCTTTATAAAGGGTAACTATTTGGCAACTGATATTCTGCTTCCACTCTGTCCTTCAGTGCAAACTTACCATTCTCTAATCTTTACTTTCGTTATTTTCTTTGTGGTATTTGCATTCAGTCACCTGGAACTGAGACTCGACCCAACCTGCTTAACAGAGAAGACGTCCAACAGCTGAGGCGGTCAGGGTTTTCTTCCCCAGAGGGTTTCCCTGGGGAGTTCCTTCCTTCCTGGTGCAATTTATCACGGGATAGGAAGAGATTCCCCCGGGGGGGCTTCTCATATTCAACACATTCGAGCTACTGGATCAGATCAGTGGGTGCATGTTTACAGGGAACCATTATTATTCCTGGAGATTTTAAATGCAAGAACAATAGATTACAGTTAGCAACGCCCAAAAGAATTATAATAAGGGATTTACCTTAGTTTCTTTTCTATGTTTGCGTTCTGTTTCCAGGAATAATTATTTTTCCCCTTGCGCGCTCACTGAAATGGATCCGGCTCAACAACAGCAATTATTGGCGGCAGTTCAGTAGCTAACGGCCAAAGTCCAAGCACTTAAGCAAGAGAATGCTGTATTACGGCAACACATGGGGAGATCCCCTAGTTGTTCCGAACTTCCTCCTGGACCTTTACCAGGGGGACGTTTTGATGGAGACCCGCATAAGTTGAGAGAGTTTTTAGAATCTTGCACAGTGCAGTTTACGTTTAAGACTGCATTTTTTCACACTGATAGGGATAAGGTGGGACACATGATTGCTCACCTTACCGGTCCCGCTCTAGCCTGGGCTACCCCTTTAGTTACTTCAAACAATCCAATTCTGGATTCATATCCTGCCTTTGTTAATAGTCTTAAGACCATGTTCGGGAGGCATGAGGTCACAGTGTCAGCTCAAGAACAACTATTGGATTTTCGTCAGGGTTCTTTGGATCTCTTGGTCTATATTACTCGCTTCAAACAATTGGCAGCAGGAACGTCCTGGGCTGATGACGCCTTGATTACGCTTTTTAGGCGGGGTTTAAATGAAGAACTAAAGGATGAGGTCTCTAGAGTTCCTCGCCCGCCTAATTTGGCCGAATTAATATCGATGGTTATGCAGATGGACTACAGAATTTTGGAAAGACGTCAGGAAAAGAGACGGCAAAAGAATTTTCGGTCTCAGCCTGACAATTCAATTGTCTCCCCCAAGGGAAACTTCTCGGACGAACCAATGCAGACAAGCCCGTTGGGCTCATTTTTTTTCTCCATATGAGATTGTGTTTACCTTCATTCCTGGCAAGAGTAATTTAAAGGCTGATGCTTTATCTAGGAAGGAATCTACTGAGTGGGCTCATTTCCGGGCCGAACCTTTATTTCCCAATGCTCGTTTTGTACATGTGATTTCTAGTTTTCTTCAGTCCGTAGCCAACGCTACGTTGGTTTTTCAACAGGAGAACCCTGACGTTTTTCGGGCACTGGGGCTCACTATCTCTCAGGGTTGTGGTTACCGGCATCGGAAACTGTTTCTGCCCTCGACGGAACTCCAAAAGACTATTCTTACAATGTGTCACGACTCGCTTATGGCTGGTCATCGAGGAGTCAACAATACTACGGAGCTGGTCCGCCGTAACTTCTGGTGGCCTAATCTTGTGGAGGATGTGAAGCAATATGTGGCTGCCTGTACCGTCTGTTTACAATCTAAGGCACCTCGATGTTCCCCCTTGGGTCTCCTCACGAGAATGCCCGTTCCGGTTTGTCCATGGCAGATCATTTCCACCGACTTTGTAGTGGATCTTCCTAAGTCAGCGGGATGTACGACCATTATGGTCACTATTGACTACTTCACGAAGATGGCCCACTTCGTGGCTTTGCCTAAGGTACCTACCTCAGCGCAGATGGCAAGGATCTTTGTTACACATATTTTTTCTGTTCATGGCTTACCGGATACGATTGTTTCTGATAGGGGTCCCCAGTACACTTCTAGATATTGGCAGCAACTGTGCAGGATGCTTGGTGTTACCCGTGCTTTGAGCTCGGGATTTCATCCGCAAACGAATGGACAGACGGAACGATTGAATCAGACCCTTGAGGGTTATCTCAGGTGCTATGTTTCAGCGTCTCAGGACAATTGGACGGAGTTGTTGTCTTTGGCTGAATTTGCCTATAATAATGCACATCACGCATCATTGGGATCCAGTCCGTTTCACTGTTCCTATGGGTTCCATCTTACCTGCTTCCCTGTAGGGGTGTCGTCTGCATCTTCTTTTCCGGATGTCGTCTGTCTGCTGCAGGATATTCAACAGGGTCGTCAGAAGGCTCTGGGCCTCATTACGACCCAGGCGGTAAGTTACCGCCTGGGCCGTGACTTTACCACCATGGCGTAAACTACGTTTACGCCATGGTGGTTGGCGGACTTACCGCCCCATTCCGACCTTGGCGGGCGGTAAGTCCCCAATCCCCATTTACCCTTCCCCATTCCCATTTTTGCCCCATAGGGCATAATGGGAGTGGGGAAGGCGTTAATTACGCCACCGTAAATTACGGTGGCGTAATTAACTCCATGGTCCCTTAGCGCCATGGATTTTAACACCTGCTAAAAGCAGGTGTTAAAACCTCCATGGCGCTAAGGGACCTCGTAATCAGGCGGTAAGGGTCGGCGCTGTTTACGCTGCCGTAAACCCCTTACCGCCTGGGTCGTAATGAGGCCCTCTGACTTCTCTTCAGAACGCTCAGGAACGGATTAAGCGTTTTGCTGATCGCCGACGCTCTCCAGCTCCGGTTTTTGCATCCGGGGACAGGGTATGGTTGGCCTCTCGATTTCTTCCTCGGCACCTGGAGCCTTCCAAAGTTTCTCCTAAGTACTTTGGTCCATTCCCTGTGCTTCAACGTTTGGGTGAGGCGGCCTATCGTCTACAACTTCCTCCTTCTTGGTCCAGGATTCACCCGGTTTTTCATGTTTCTCAACTTAAGCAGGATGTGGCGGATCGCTTTTCTCGTCATCTGGTTGCTCGTCCTCCTCCTGTTTCGACTCCTTCGGGGCCGGAGTTTGAGGTAGCCGAAATTTGCGATTCCCGTTACCACCGGGGCCGTCTTCAGTACTTGGTGGATTGGCGTGGATATTCGCCGGCTGAACGGTCCTGGGAACCGGCTTCTGCCGTTCATGCTCCGCAGTTGGTTCGCCGGTTTCATCGTTCTCATCCCGGCAAACCGGGTACGTCTGCTCTTTGGAGGGGGCATACTGTCATATCCCACAGAAGGAGATGGTCATTGTGGCGCCGTTGGTCCCAATCACGGCTGGCGGCCATTGTTTCTCCCAAGATGGCGGCGTCATCCGATTGCAGTATTCCAGCCTTGCAAGGGATGCTTGCAACTATGGCTCCACCCCCTCAGCAAGGATCCGGTTATCTTGCGGCAGGCACAACGCTCGAGTGCGTTGCTACTCTCCCCAGTCAGCGCTTCGTAAATTCGCCCCTAGGCTTATACTCTTACTAAATTTCTCATTGCACCTTGCTAATACCTTCCACTGTTTCTGTCTTCTAGAAGCTTTCTTGTCGTACTGCAAGGGCAGAGATTCCGCCTCCTAACCTCTGTTTTCGAGTGCCAGACCGACTCGAAACAGATCCTTTTCATTTCACCTGTAACCGCTTCCAATCGCACCGGTCTGAACACTTCGTATACATTGACTCGATTCAGCCTCTTCACTCCTTTCCCGACAGTGTAATTCAGAAGGCTTTTTCTTTGCATCACAATCCGAATCTGCTGTCAGGTACCCTTCTCTCCTTCTCATTTGTTCCTATAGCATTTCAGAAAGGTCAGCCTGTTCTAAATTCAGGTCTTTTTTATGTTTCCCTTACATATCATATTAGATTCCCGAAGTTATATCACGATATCCACGAGTTCTCACTCTATGTGTCTCACAGAAGGAATTCGTACACATGCAATCCTGAGACATTATATGGCACAATCTCCTTTATAAAGGGTAACTATTTGGCAACTGATATTCTGCTTCCACTCTGTCCTTCAGTGCAAACTTACCATTCTCTAATCTTTACTTTCGTTATTTTCTTTGTGGTATTTGCATTCAGTCACCTGGAACTGAGACTCGACCCAACCTGCTTAACAGAGAAGACGTCCAACAGCTGAGGCGGTCAGGGTTTTCTTCCCCAGAGGGTTTCCCTGGGGAGTTCCTTCCTTCCTGGTGCAATTTATCACGGGATAGGAAGAGATTCCCCCGGGGGGGCTTCTCATATTCAACACATTCGAGCTACTGGATCAGGTCAGCGGGTGCATGTTTACAGGGAACCATTATTATTCCTGGAGATTTTAAATGCAAGAACAATAGATTACACTCAGAGTGAGCCACAATGCACCAAGGACAAAGGATGCGTATGACATGATGTGACATCTCATCAAGATTTCACTCGTACACAAGTGGCTCAGAGAGCAAACAAGTAAAGGGAGGGGAACAAGGGAGAAAAGGAATTCAAAACAACTATCATACTGGGCACAGTGACATAGAGAACACGCTAGTGAATGGAGAAGTGATAAAGGGTTAAAGACCCAGGAAGGGGTAAAAGGGGAACGTGCTAAACAGAGGAGATCAACGAAGGAAAATGAAGTGCAATGATAGAATGTCCATTCAAAAAGTGGTAGTGCAGCCAACAAGTGGCAAGTGCAAGATGATTTGGACAGGGCAAATCTGATGAGTGCAGACAAAGAGTGCTGTACTGTTTGGGGACACGCACTGGACCCATTGATATGGGAGGCCTGTAGGCAGTGCAGCAGGGTGAGCAGGTACCTGATCCGATGGACAGAGTGTGTGCAGGGGCACAGTGGAAACAGAGGAAACTGTTCAGCTGGGTAGAAGAGGGGCTAATGCAGGAGCAAGTAGGAAGGTGTTAAGGTGCTTCCAGAAGCAGATATATATCTCCTCAAGATTCAACGTGGCCAGTTGACTGTTCAAAAGTGAGATCCCAGCTGTACACACAGATCTGCTCCTACCTTATTTATTAAATTAACGACTGACCTTGAGGGAGTGTGGGGTAGAGGAGCAAAGGACTCAAGAGGGGAGGAATTGGTAGAGGGAGTGTTGAAGGTATTTTCTACCCAGTCCCAAAAAAAACCATTGTGCACAATGCAGAGGGTCTGAAGTAACATCCTTACGTCCAGTGGTAGCCAATGAAGGGGTCACAGAGCTGGAAAGATGGGATCCCAGGGCTTGAGGCCAAGGACAAGTCTTGCAGTCCTGTACTAGATTAGTGATGGAGGGTGGAGGGTGGAGGCAGGTGGAATATTGAAAGAGACTGTCATAGTACCCCAACCTTGAGTAAACCAGTGCTTGACAGACTGTGAGCATGTAGGAGAATGTTAGGAAAGGCACAGTACCCTTGAATAGGTGGAGCAAGAAGTTAATCTATCTCAAGATACGTCACAAATGTGTGTGTAAAAGGGATGTGTTGAGTCAAGGTGACCCGGAGGTTCTTGGCCTTGCAGGTGGAGGCAGGAGGAGGGGCAAGTGGGGCTGGCCAGAGATTGATGGCAAAGGATGGTAAAGGTGTATCGATGAGGAGGATGCCAGTCTTGCTGGCCTTTCCGACAGAGATCGTTGGTAGTACACCAAAAGTAAATGGCAATGAGGCTATCAGAAATAAGGGAGGGACAAGAGGTGGCCAAGGGCAGCCAGGAAATGAGTTGGTTGTCATCACCATAGCACCAGAACTTGTACCAAAAATGATAATGCAGTAGTCAAGAGCTGCCACTTTTTCTCCATGAATTGGGGCCAAGAGGTCAGACCCCTGGTGAACAACACAGGTGGTGAGGGAGATTGAAGCTAGGAAAGAGCGAACTTGTAGCTGGGCCGGTCACACATGCCAAACACACACATGTCATTCATTTACACGTATCAATACTCACTAGATGATGCATCATAATCCATCCTCTCTCCCACTCCATGGATTTGTTCTTCCGGGATTAACTCTGAAGTGATCTACTCATGCTGAGTGAGTTCATCCTCCGCTGGTGGTGGCCCACCACCAGTTACCAGAGACATGTTGTAATTAGAGGCATACTTTTGCTTAGCACTGCATCTGAGGTCATTCCATCGCTTGTAGCCGTCCTGAGCTGTGAGCACCTAGAATCCCATGGATGTCACACCATCCACAACATGCTGCCAGTGGACCCAACACTAGTGATGCGTTGTATGGCACTGTGGGCCCACAAGCATATTGCGTTGGTGTTCCGACACGTAGTCCACAAGGAAGTCCAGTTCCTGATTGCAGAAAGGCTTCTTCCTTGACATGCCGCAGGCCAGAGCCATGTCTGGGATCGCAGCCTCTTGTGCAGGAGCATGCTTCCTCCTTTTGGACAGTGGTACTAACCCTGAGGGGGTAATGTGGCCCTGATCACTGGGGGCAGTGGCTTTGGTGGACTGGACCAAGGCAGTGGGTGTTGGTATGAGGACAGAAGGTCTGGCTTGGGTCTGAGTCACTGCCGGGGTAGTGTTGGCTGCATCTGCACATGCAGTTACCACCACCCGGCAACTTGGGGCAGCAGATGTCATAACTGCCACAGATATGTGTGCCACAGCCAGAGTGGACGCGCATGAGCCTAACCACCGGACCAAATGGAAATCGTCCTGGGAGTCCTCGTCAGACAACGCAACATGAGCTGCCTGACCCAGAGCCTGGGTGGAGGTGTCCACAACTGCACCAGAAGCTACCACCACCAGTGGGACCGTGACAGCAGATGCAAATTGCTGTTGGGTGATATGGGCGCAAGGTTGTGATGCAACAGCTGCATCACCAGGAACCACAGGGGGTGGTAGCATGTCTGCACCAGCAAGTGGCTGGGCATCCCGTTCCTTAGGGGCACCCCTGCCTCTTCCCTCCCTGTAGCCACCCTGGCCACACTGGACTCCCCGTCCTCCCTGGTCTCCACGCCCACGTGCCCGACAACGTCCAGCCCTGGGAGGACACCCAGCTTTGCCGCCCTTAGCCTTTGGTGGCCTCCTATGGGAGGTTCACGCAACAATTGTCCTGGGCAATTGGCTAGAAGGGGGCAGGGTACTTGATTGAATAGGTACCCCAGTGCCCCTGCAAGGCTGTCTGTGACCCCTGGGGAAAAATGACGGGTCTCGCAACGCTCAGACATCCCGCAAAAAAAAAAAAAAAATATCAAAAATGACTAAAAAAAACAATATACGAACAGAAAATTGGAAAAAAAATAGAATTATTTTGTGCAAGCGACCCCGGTAGCCCACGTGCATGAACATTACCTCCCGCAGTACGGTGTGGCACCCAGGAACACAAAAAACACGTACGCGTGGAACACGCTGGCTACTATGACCTCTAAACGGTGCGCATGCATAGGGGGAACCACAGTGGGAAAAAAGCATACGCAACTCACCGCCTGCCTTGCGTGGAAAAATAAATAAATAAACACATGTGCTTGTGCGCATAGGCAACACCCCACCAAAAGAAGAGGTACAGACTTCAGACACTGTGAAGTAATCGCGTGTGATTCCAGCAGAGTAAACACACGCGTCAGTCTCCACGAACAGCACGTACAGTGTTTTGCTGCACCGCGCTCACCTTTAACCCGTGCTGAAGGCAACACCTGCGCACGTAACGTCACTTATGCGCTAAGGGCCTTTCCTCGAATTACACGCATTCACACACGGACGTGATTTTTTTTTGCACGTTCCGAATCACCATGCACCCGTGACGAGGGAAACACCCGCGCGTATCACGTCACATACGCGCTTACACTCTAAGGGCCTTTCCTCGAATTACACGCTGACGTGCTGTTTTTTCACATGCCTAATCACTCAGTATCAAGCTGGCCATGCGACAACACACAGAAGACCATGCTCCTGCCCAGAAGGCCATTTTCGTGTCCCCCAGAGCCCCGAGCAGACTCCCACCTGCCATCTGCTGCTGCCTGCCTGCTTGCCACGTGCCCTGCCATTTGGTGCCTGCATGTCAGCCATCTGCAGGGGTCCAGTTGCTGTGACCCCCGCTGCTGGAACAGAAGACTCCTGACTGAAGTTCCATCGCTCTAAAGCCCAGCCCCAGTTGCCCACCCACACCTGCCTCGGGGGTTGCCATGTCAGGGGAAACACCATCAGACACCACTGGCAACCCCCATCCAGAGAGGCAGAGGGCTACCAGCTTCAGTGACGCAGAATTTGGTATCCTGGTGGCATTATGATGCCCTCTACGGAAGAAGACGCGCCGACAAGGATGGACGTGAGGGGATCTGCAAGGACATCGTGGCTTCCATCAACGTGGAGGGGGTGGCAGTCCGCAACATACAACACGTCCGGAAGCGCTGGGAGGACTTCAGGTCCAGGACCCTCAGGAAGGCCCGGTGCATTTAGGAAGCAGCGGGTGCAGTGAGGCGCTGGGTCCACCTTACCACCAACAACATGAGGGTACTGGAACGTATACGCCCAGTGCTTCACTGCCAGATCCTCGAGAGGCAGAGCAGTCCGGAGTCGAGCGGTAAGTGTCCATGTGTATTTATTGGACGAAGTGCATGTCGAGGTGTGCTAGGAGTACGCAGCTTGGACACATGTCTGAAAAGGCCCATGTATGGATATGTATGTGCAGGGACATGACCGTGCTGCATGTGAGTCATGTCAAGTGTGATGCACATCAATGGTGTGTGTGTTAAAATGCATGATGCACGAATGCATGTTGGGATGCACACATGTTAGCATTTCTGTGTATGTACTATGGCAAGGTTGGGGTGTGACACATGGATGCTGGTTCCACCTTCATGTACGTGCATGGCATACATGTGCGTGTGTGTGTTTGACATGTGTGCGACTGTGATACGCCATGGATGCATGTGACACAGACATGTCTGAACCCCATTGGCAGATGTGACATAGTTGCCGATGATTGCACTGTGACAGGTGGTGGATATGTACAGATGCATGTCTGTCTGTTGGCACGTGTGCCTGCGTTCGGCAATCCCCATGTTGCTTGTGACATCATGCCAACTTTCGGATGTTCATGCTGTTGTGTGCCTATGGATGCTGCTGCCTGCTGCACGATTCCTGTCAAATTCTGCATGTGTGTGGGTTCAAATGATATGAGTTTTGGGAAGTGTCATGGCATCTTGATGTTTGACGCTGCCACTCATGTGCAACTTTGACATGTGTATCTGACCATTGTACAGTGCCCTGATGCCTGTGTTCTGTCTCGCCCTGTCTGCAGCGTCGACTGATGAAGAGGGTGGAGACGGTGCTGTGGAGCACAGAGGCAGGGATCCCACCGCCAGCCGGAGACGCAAGGCCCAGGTCTCCTCCCACGTTGTCATCTCTTCCGGGAGTGAGGAGTCTGTTGCCGCGTCCCTGGCCACAGCTGCCGAGGGAAGGTCCAAGAGGCAGAGGTTGGAGATGGACTCCTCAGCAGCAGTAGGGGCAGCTGAGCCCCCACAGGGGCCTATGGAGGAAGATGGCACAGAGTCATCCAGGGTGGTTGGGAGTTTGGTTGAGGAGGAGACCGTGGAAGGCCCACACATGGGGCCTGGAGGGGGGCATTCCACTGGTGCTAGTGGTGCAGTTCAGGGGCAGGGACAGGAAGCAGCACAGGCCGCCGCAGAGGTGCCTGTGTGTAATCCTGTCCTCGATCCTGTGACTGCATCATCCCGCACCAGCAAGGATGCCTTCGTCCAGACTCATTTTCAGGGAGGGGATGCGCGAACAACAACTGGCCTTCCTCTCCCTGCAGACATGGCAATCCGGGACCGGGTTGAGCGTGTCCTAGCTGGGGTGGTGTTGCGTCAACGTGGTATTCGGGATGACATGCAGGGTTCTCGTGAGGACAATGCACGTCATTTAGAATACCTCATTGACCGCGTCGGCCTACTAGGACAGGTCAACCAGGCTGGGTTCCTCCGTGTGCTGGATCTTCTAGCGACCCCCTCCTCAACTGAACCCCCTATGTGCCAGTCGTCCTTCATGCCATCTTCCTGCCCAAGTATCACCTGGGCACCCTGTGGAGCTGCCCCTGAACCAGCAGCCAGGTTGGTGGAGGACACATCCCTGCCACAGTCAGGAGTCGGAGGTCCAGCAGGGGTGGCCACCCCAACAACTGGACCCCAACATGAGGATGATGTGCAGGCATCGACCAGCAGGGCACATGCACGGCAGCAGCAGGCTCAGGGTGGGAGCCATGATGGCTCGGGGCCATCAACATCAGAGGGGCAGGCATCGGCCGGAGGGCAGGAGGACCCAGGATTGGGAGTGTCTTCCGTGTGGCAGCGGTTGGGCCAGCGGATAGATGAGGAGCGGCAGCGGGCAGAGGAGGCACGGCGCACTATGGTCAGTGCGGAGAACTCCATGCACAGGGCTTTGAGGCGAGCTGAATACTTCAAAGCAACTCGCAGGGAGTTGGAACAGGCCATGACTGCATCCCTGCGAGACCTCGAGGCCAGAGAAGAGACCCGCCTCCGGGACATCGACAAGGAGTTCGATGATGCCCTGGCCCGGAACATCAACGAGTGAGCCGTTGGATTTCCCTGCCGCCATTGTACATAGTTCATTAGTGTTAGGTTTCCTTTGTTTTTTCTTTTATTTTGGAGTTAATGGACATTGCTCCACTTCGTGTATATAGTTAGTTCTTCATAGGACTTTTTTTGTAGGTTTCCTTTTGTATGTGGATTCTGGAACATTTGGACTTCCATTTTATATAGTTGCGGACTTGTACATACTTCCTTTTTCAATATTCCCATGGATCAATGGTTTTCTTCTATTTGGATTATGTTTTTTTATTGACATTGGCAATGGACCACTTTTTATTCAACATGCCGTATTTTTTTTTTCTTCATTGGATAAACATTTTTTTTTATCTGTCATTGTACATTGATTTTCAAGTTTCATTTCCTCCATGTCAGTTCGTTATGTTTTAAATACATTTTTTCGTACTTCAAGATTGGTGTTGCGTTCTATCATTGGTTTTCTGCATGTATCAATGAACATTGCCTCAGTCATGTGTTGCCACTGTGTGGCTCCATTGTGCATTCCTGCATGGGCATGGTGGTTCTTTTAAGACTGTCATGGCATGGCATGGGTAATTTGGGAGTGGGTTCTGTGGATGGTTGCATGCTTGTACTGGGGGGCAAGGGGGATTAGGGTTGGCATTAGGGACATGGGTCTGTTTTGTCAGGACATGTTGTTTGGTGGGCCATGTGTTGAGGCTTGCTGGCAGTTGCCCGTCACAGCTGGGTGTGTATCCCACAGACCATGACTGTAATCAGAAGTGTTCAAAAGGAATGGCTCACTTGGAATAGGTGACAAGAGGAATGCACTTGATGATTATGAAGAAGTAACTTTTTTGATATTATCCGAGGGGTGCTGAGCACAACTGATACTGCATTTTCATCTTGCCCCTGTTCTTCAAATAATTTCATTTGCAGCAGCTGTTTCTGTGCACATTTTTCTTCATTTTAGAGAGTATCACCCTTCTGGGTTCTCAGAGTTCTCAGCTGCCAAAGGTCGTGCTATGACCGCCTTACCAGAAAAGGCATGTGCACTCATCATACTGGTCAGCAACGGTTCCAGCAGGAACATACGTTACAGTACCTCACCAAGCCAGGCACCGTGATGCTTGACATGCTTGGAGGCCTCTTCAAAAGCTGATTGCACACATAGGCATCAGACAGCAGCTGCCATTGCCTTTCTGTAAGAGATGTCTCCATGAATGGACTTGTAGAGTAGGAGCAATGGATCTACTCTCAAAGCAAAATCACTAACTGCAAAGCAAAACCTTTTGAGGTAAAACATGTTTAATGTACTCATTCCAATGGGGGCTTCTTGAGAAATGCAACTCGAAACAATTGAGGAAGGCAGCCTCCTATAAGCATTCAAAGTTTGTGTTAAGATGTGATAGTTGACTTTGTTATATATATCTCTTGCAGGCCGTGATTTGGTTTTGGTTTGATTCTTTGCCATCCCTTTATTTTTACATAATTCGGTGCACTTTGTGAGAGGTCTGCTTTCTCCACTGGGGTTTGGGAAATCAAAACAGTGTTGTCCTCATCAAAGGACGATACTAATCTTACCTCCACAGCTAGTTAGGCAGCACGTAGTCCACGGTTCCGGAAGGTGGTAATTGGTGTCTTAAAGTTGTTCTATGGAGAATCGTTGCACACCTGCAACTGGCACAGTACTAAATGCATCACAGAAGTGTGCACTGATTCCCTTGGTCTAAGTAACTATTCCCTTCACTGGCAAGCAAATGATAATGGCATGTGTCACCACAAAGTGGAGGACATGTGCAAAGTCAGGAATGTGCATGGTCTTGCCAATTTGTAGGGCAGGAAGATTATTAGACATATTGTCAGTAACAACAAGGTCCACTGCGGCTTTGGGTGCTTGGCTAATGTGACACCACCTCCTCCATCTTTGCCTAGATGTTAAATACTCTGGGGCTTCTGTCCCCATATCCTTGTAGACGCAAAATGTCCTGGTGCTAATGTGAATGCACTTTCTGACACCTTGGATTACTGCAGGGTTGCCCTCATTGGCATGCAGTCAATGCAATATCCAATGGTCTACTGGGTCATGGTGAAGTGGAATTTTGGCCCCTGTACTGATCTAGTGTCTGCCTCAAAGTAAACGGAATCTAAATGTGCACTGCTAGTGCAGCCGTCTATGAAAAGTAATATTAACAGGGACATTCCTATCAGGGACATTCCTATCGTCGATTGGCTTTGCTGTATGAAGCAATAGAAAACGTGGTTTTCAAAAATTGATAGCCAAAGAGGTCCGTAGACCACATTATCACAGTGTGAGTTTTAGACATTTATTTAAAAACATACAACATTAATCAAAATGGGACCGGAAAGAAGTGACTCTCAAAGTGGTATTGGGATCTGGCTCGTACTTTTCTTGCATGTGTTGAGATGTTATCGTCTTTGGCCCGGAATAATAAAAGGCACACTGTTGAATGATGTGGTAGCCTAAGACATGTCTTAATATGCTGTTCTGCCCTCAGCGTTTCTGGTGGTGGTGGTGATGGTGAACTGTCTGCCACACTGATGATTTGCAAGTTCTTATCTTACATGTTTTATTGTAAAGGCATTTAATTCAGGATTATCTCTCCTCCCATTTGGTTACTGTGGAATTGCACCCCTCCTGCTCTCTCTCCTCCTCAGTATCAGCAGTTTCCAGAATTATGAGTTCTGGACTCAGATTGGTCGTAATCTCCATCTAGCTCATTATTACCACCAGCATCATCACCATCATCATCTTAATGTCTTGGCTCATTGGATGTGGGTGGTAATGGAGACCGGGAACTGCTCATATCCTCCTGCTTCACATTGTGTGTTGTATCTTTCATCTCACAAATAGGAGTACTGTGCACCTCATCCCTAAGGCAACAATGATAGTACACTGAGTCACCTCTCACAGTGCAGAACCAGCTCATGTACTGTTACTTCTGGTAATGAATGTGCTGCTGGATGTGGAACTGATGCTATCAATGAACTGGCAGATACAATCTGGCACAGCCAGTTCACATAGCAACAGCGGTTGTAAAATGCCGTGGATGCTGTTGCACTTCTGTCCCAGGCACGTTCTGTTCAACCAGAGATATTACTCTTCCCAAATATTAAAATGCCATCTGCATGTATGTTAAACATGGCGGTCAGTGTGATTCTATCCTACATCATACTAGTAGCCACTACATAATGGTAAATGTTTTGAACATTTAGTTACATTCAGTAAGTGTAATCTCTGGCCTCCAAATAATTGCATGATTTTCTCTTAGCAACTAGTATTCGGCTTTTCATCATTACAAGATGGCATGTTGAGTTAAAAGTATTGAATGCGATTAACTGTTTTCAAATAACTTTGCTGTTCTCTTTAATACCAGTATTTGACACAATTACAAACAGAGGGCACACTTAACTAGAGCCACAGAATGTAATGTGCTGTCGACAAGCAAGTGTATGATTGTCCCTTTGCTACTAGTATTTTGTATCATCCAAAAAAGATGGGTCTCTAAGATAAAGCCACTGCATGCTGTCTACTGTCTCCAAGAAGTTATAACAATGTATATTTGTTTCTAGTATTTTGTCTCATCATCAGAAAAAGAATGCACACTCAACCACTGAATGTAATATCCTCACTCCTTAGTAGAAACTGATAAAACATGTTCTCCCCTAGACATCTAAAAATTGTTGGATATCTTTTTTTTTAACAATTTACCTCCCACTCAGTTACATTCTATTTTATGAATAGATGATCTGCCACTCAAGAATTGCGCCACACTTGTTAGTTCAATATTTTCAAAAGAACATTTCTTTTTATTCCTTATTTGCCCTGTTCGAGGCCGACGCGAGGAGACGGATTGTTACTAAGCTGCAGGGATTTACCCGGGACTTATGGAATTAACGGAATATGACATGTACCTAATCAAGCCCTGTTTTGTTTTGAGAAAGGCTCTTGAGTAGCCGAAACACGTGTTAACAAGAATTTAAAGGGCAAATAAGGAATAAAAAGAAATGTTCTTTTGAAAATATTGAACTAACAAGTGTGGCGCAATTCTTGAGTGGCAGATCATCTATTCATATTAGTAACCAAGGAGGTAGGGGATTGGTTCCTCCAATGAGTGCCACATAGGATGCGACACGGCTGAGAGGCCAAATTAAACCCATCTTGGTCGCCAACAGGAGAAGTTGTACCGACAAATATCCCAAAACACAAATCTACATTCTATTTTAACTGTCTTCCTCTTCCTCAAATAACTTCCATTGTTATGTTTTACCTCTTCCACAACTGAAACATGTATTCATTTGCAAAATCTCTCTTATCTAAATCCCATTTGAAATGTTCATGTTCTTCTTCCCTCAGCTGCTATGGCAATCTCATGCCTTTGCTAAAAAGACTGATCATGAACTCCAACCGCACATGCCTTCTTGCCTTCACTTCCCCCAAGACAGAGGAAGGACGTGTGGAGAAGGAGAATATAGGATCTCTCCCTCTCTCTCTCTCTCTTTCTCTCTCTCTCTCTCTCTCTCTCTCTCTCTCTCTCTCTCTCTCTCTCTCTCTCTCTCTTTCTCTCTCTCTCTCTCTCTCTCTCTCTTTTTCTGTCTCTTATGCCTTGGACATACAATGAGGATATAAATGCTGCACCTGTAACTGATGCTTTCATGTTCATGTGGAGGAGATGTTTTTTTTTTAAAGTCATCATGGAGCAGGAAACAGAAACATTACATGTGTTGTGAAATAAGTCAACACTCTGCTTAGGGCAAGAGGGTCTAATAGGCAGGTGAAGAACATGTTTGGTTTGCCTATTTCTCCGTGACTTCAGAAGGAGAGTGACATAGCGTCCATGGATTCCACAATATATCTGTGTATGCTGTATCCATCCAACTAGAATTGAATGTTATAATATATGCAATATATACCATATCATTATGCTCACCAAAGGGAGCACAGGCACCACATCTCAGACAAACCTAAAATGGATACAATAATAAAGATAACCTACAACTAATGATATTGGAAGATGTTTGTTTAATTGATCTCTATAAAGGGATCTGGGGAAATGCAGTGTCAGTATGAATGCACTATTTAACATTCGTTATCCAGTGAAAGAAGCCTAGGAATACATGTTTTACAGTCGATTAGTTTAGTCGGTGTTATTTTATTTCATGAAAAATGTTTCTGTAAGAATGTGGAACATAGAATACAGGCAAATCATGGGATACATATACAGCGAAGTGCTGCACACATAAACCAAATAGGATAGATACAATGGCATGCACTTATATTTTATGTGGTGATTAGAATCCATACATTTTATGGATTCAACTTTCTTCAGTCACTTTCTTCAATCACCATCGGACATGTTTTTACAATCTGATTTTGAATTATGCTTCAGTTCAAAGTGTTGAAAATAAAAGTCTTGCTTTCTACCACATGTGCCATATTTTAATGAGGATGCAAAGAATGCTGGCATGGGTCAGGGGCCTATGCTTGGCCACCCCACAAGCTAGATCCTGTTCAGGTTTCCCAATCCGTATTTAAACTCCTCAAACACTTATGGGAGTGAAATCATTCTGTTCCTGGTGCCTCATAGATTTCAGTGGATTGTGGAGCTTCTTTTACTGTGCAGGGAAAAAGCATGTGGAGGCCTTTGAAATCATTAATGCAATGACAGCCACCATGTTTTCCATGGCAAATGCCATTTCGATGTCTGCACATTAGGGGGGAAAAGTACAGAAACCCTGGCAGATTGTGGGTATCCTGTGTTTTGCCACAGCATGCATTGACCCCATGATCCATGTCCACTGTGTCCAGAGATGGATCAGAATCCAGGTGACAAAGTCTCACTGGGCAGATGCATCAGTTTGCTACACCAATAAATACTGTGTTCATAGGAATTCGCCCTTAGCAGTACCGCTATAGGTCTTCACACCACTAGTATATAGGAACAGTGTGTTAGGCACTCGCATCTCAATGAAAACTGCAATCCTGATGCTGGCTGACTCCCAAGATAATACAGTTCTTGTGTTTGTACACGTTTTAATATTTGCTATGCCATTGTCTGAGAGAGATATCCCAATTGTGTCTGTCATTCCTGACTCATGGGAGAGCATCTGGTGCTAAACCTAATTTACCTCCTATTTGAATGTGGGATGTTATCACTAAAGGTAACATAGAGTTGGCTGATCATGCAACCATTGACTCCTTGCTGATGTCATATGTTATTTCTTGTTGGGCGCTATTTGTGATAATGAATTATTCCTGTATTGGTAATATGTAGATGCCCTATGCACTTTAGATTTGCTGCTAGAACTATACACTTTATGCCATAGATATACGAATTGTAGACGGGGACATCAAGAGGAATTAGATATGACCATATGTACATTACTGGATAAAATGATGGGTACATGTATTGTCTAGAATGGAACTGTATGAAATTTTTATGAAACACTACATTTCCAAACCAGGATACTGAGATATAACTGATACCTCTAGATGTGCTCGAAGCACTAGACATACATAGAGATGAAAGTACTTGTAGATAGTGGAAATGGCCATTGTGCATGTTTACAACCAGATGGAGTGACAAGTATGATGTTTTGTTTACAATGAAATTGTAAGAAACATGTAATGTACAAACAAATTAGGATATCCAGATGCACTAAGCACTTTAGATTGATTGCTGGTACTATTCACTGCGCATGTATAAGACTTGATGCAATGATGAGTATGAGAATGATGTACTATTTTGAGACTGGCTGATAGCACTATGCACTTTAATATCCGCACTATGCACTTTATAACTGCATAATGTTGCCTACGTAATGGGTTCTAATCAGGGCTCAAGTCAAGGGTAAACACAGGGGGACAGAGTCCTCCCACTTTATTCAGAGGGTGGACTCAGCCCCCCCCCAGCTAAAAGAGAAACATTGGATGTCCTCTTTGAATTTATGAATTAAAGCAGACCTCGGGGATCAAGTAGTCAGGTTTGTAGGCCGGACACTTCACCACTGCACTATATAACCTGATTAAAAATAACAAACAACTAAAGGTGAAATATCCTATTTCGGTACTGCAAGTCCCAGGGAAAACATTTGTATTGATTCTTGGAGTTTATAACATGCACACATTTTAATGTTTTCAAAAACACTATTACAAGAAAATATCCTATCTTGGTTTCGTGTGTGTGTGTTGATTTTATGAAATGCAAATGACATTCGTCCTGCTCATTAAGGGCGGTTATTCAAAGCCAATTTAATGAAATGTGCATGTTTCACTGTGATATGCTAATTCCTTGTGACGTCACATCCCATTGCGTTTGTTGATGAGTCCCCTCACTTTAAGTTTTAGGACTTGACCCCTGGTTCTAATGATAACATTGGGGTTTTTGTTACTGTACACAGGAAAGTACATAACATGAACAGCTGGATTATTGGTATTTAAACTGCATTTTGAATGATACACTGGAACATGCATGATAGAAATACTAACAAATGAGAGTTAATGTATATTCAATTGGAGATATAACATAGGCTAAAACTTGGAGAAATGTGAGTTCAAAACTAATGCCAACCCACCCCAAGATGGCAGACACTATGCCTCACAGCAATGCATAGTCCCCTTTCTATGGTCTATATCTTGTCACATGAGGTATTTTAAACTGAATTGGTGTGTGGATCGTCTGTTGTGATCAAGCGGTAAGGATACCACGAAACGTGTCAAAGAAGCTATCTACAGCACTGGTTTCCTAAGAATTCTTTGATGAATGGGGGAGTGCCTCTCAACGACTGCAGAAACAACAGTCTAGCCAATATATATATATATATATATTTGCGGTAGCGACCCTGTAGTTATGGTTAAGTTGCTCAATCCATAGGAAGATCACTTTTTGGTCAGATTATAATGTTGACCCCCTGGAATCCTCACTAAGCTTTCAAAAAAAGGTATATGGACTGTTAGATCGATCCTCTGAAGTCTGGTGAGGTTTCTTCAGGAGGGGCAAAGTTATAATGGGGGGTCCCAAAATTTGTGGTTTTACCTATAGACATAACAGGAAAAAAATGTTGCTCACCTCTACAGCCCAAACCGCTGGATGGATTTTCACAAACTGTGCGGCAGGAGTGGCGACTTGGGCCCGATTGCATGCTTTTAAAAATTTGGTGTAAATTGGTCCAGTAGTTTTTTTTTTAAAACAACCAAAAAGTAGGCCAAATAAATGAGCGATATCTTGGTACGGTCTATGAACAGATGTCCCTGTTCGGTCTGTGGATGGGCCCCAATTGGCCCAGTGTATGGCGTGATGTTTCCAGACATGGGACACACTCGCTAATTAGATGGTGAAGAGCGTGAGTTACATGACATTTTTCGACAAAATCCTGCCATGTTGTATACGCCATTGTCCGCGAACATTGCAGTAAAAACATATTAAAAAAACACAACATTGCACTTGTGAAACTGATGAAACAATCTCTGGGGAGCTGAGGGGTGATGATGATGGGATGGGATGTGACCTTAAAAAGCCAAAAAAAATGGGTTTTCCCCGATGTCTGCGAACAGTCGGAGGCAGTCCTATGATTATAGCGAACATCTTTGATGTTTGGGGGCAACTATGCTTATGTGTGCATTACAGGGTTGGTGAAGAGCAGTTTCTGGGTGGCTTATTACTTTGGTGCCACTGACTGAAACTGCAGGGAATTCTGGAGTTATATTCTGGACCTGAGTCTGAATGGTTCTGCAAAGTGTGGTGCTGTTTTGTCAAGAGGGCCCAAAATTAGTGTGGGGCTCCCAACATATTTGAAAGGCTTACAAATGTGGTGCCGCTTGACAAATCTGCACATGAGTTTGGAAAAAGAGTGTATACCTAGATATGAATGTTTTTGCAACGTTTAGTGGGATTTTCTCAAGAGGGGGCAACCTTAGAGGGGGTCTCAAAATGTTTAGATGGTTTATAACGTGAAACTGCCTGGAAAACTCATTGTAGATCATTTTGTGGTGGAAAGACAGACTGGGAAGGGTGGGGGAGTGGAAAAAAAGATAATATGGAACTATTTTTGTAGGTTGAACAAGGCCAGGCAGGTGCCATAGCTTTCTGTGGTGTAGTTTGTGGCCAGTGTTCTGAACGGACAGCTTGGGAAGACCTTTGAGGTTATTTGATGGCTGAAAGAGGGTGTAAAAATGCTAGGGAAGTAGACTGAAGGTAACAAAGAGCTGTTTTTATAGGTGAAAAAGGGTTTGGAAATGCTGCCGGGTTCGAGGTCAATTTTGGTGTCCACAGACATAATGTCAATTTCAGGGGGATGGGGATGAGTTTCATTAGTTGACTGTGTATTATATGTACTTGTTATACAGTTAATTGTGTTGTGGTCAGTGACTAGATTCTGGAGCACTGGGCACAATGACTACAGTAGTTGTATGTGTATTGTAATTATAGATAATTTATTAAGAGTATGATCATCAGAATGATCACAGTAGCAGTATCTGTAAAGTAATTTTCCATAATGTAGTGGGAGTATAAAGTGTTTGCAATTTGAGGTATTATGAAAATGAGTCATTGGGAGAAAAATAACGTACTGGATAAAAAAATAGTATAAAAATATACATTTTATAAATAGTTGCAGGTAAACAGTTGTGAGACACTTCTGTAAGTGCACTACAATGCACACATATAAGCATATTGTTACATGTTGGTGTGCAATAACACATGCATTGGTCTATGGCACTTGCCTTACCATTACATACCCCCCTGTCTAGTATCAATGGCAGTTGGCACCTGTGAGGGTGTGCTCGCTAGGAGGCAAAGTGGATGGAGACGCTGATGGTGTGGTAGACCATGTGCACCAGAAAGGTATCTTATGAACTGTGACTATTCTGAAAATTGACACTGCAGTGCTGGTGTCTGCAGACTCTCCTTTGAAGACCTTGTTCCTGCAATGAACATATGTCTGAGTCCATTGAATGTTGTCACAGGCATATTGCACTTCCTTTTACCTAGAAGCTGAACGTGTGTAGAACAATGGTACTTTGTAGGCTGTACTATTGCAACAGCCTCTTCCGTAATTTACACACTTTCTTTCACGGCCCACTCCAGGTAATTTGAATTAAGGCTGCCTGACTTATCATTGCCTTAAAGACCAGGGAACGTTGTAAGAGGATTCAATTCAACACTACAGCTAAGTCAACGCCTAGTCTAGAATACTGAATGAAAACCCTTATTGATATATCTTTATGTCCAGTTCATGCGTTCTGGATGACTACCCCTATATAACACCCCTCTCTTGGAATCCCCCTGACCCCACTGAGCCAAGAAGTAGTTCTGTTTTGCAAGTTAACAGGTTTATTTGATAATTTAAACAATAGATATATATATCACACTTTATAATAATTAATAATTGAATATCACTCTTAATCTGAGCAGTAATCAATAATGGATAGTCCGGCACTAGCACACTTCTTTATAATCAATGATGAGTGGTTATAGGATGGATAAGATAGCAACAATACTTTGATGGTTTCAAATGGATGCAATGTGGAATGAAATGCAGTACAGAAAATAACTTGATAGGATTTCAGCAAAAGACAATGTAATCACTTTCTTGGACAATTCACCCCCCCTTTTATGCAATGCAAGGAAATGGAAGGAAAGCACACAGTTCTCAGAAATGCAATCAAATGTAATTCAGTTCACCCCAGCAAGCTTAGACTACAGAAGTTTGAAACACAGGCCCAAAATGCTTTTATATGTGCTGGCAATGAAGTGAAAAATATGCAAAATGCTTTTAATTCCCTCTAGAGGTTCAGGGTGAGTGGTATCAAGTTGATATTAGTCCAGGCTCACTCTAGCAATGATTCATGGATGGTTCTTAAGAGGCAAACGAATTTTTAGCAAGGAAAGCAAGGAAACTGCTGTTTTCCCACGTGGAGAAATTTGCAAAATCGCGGCAAATTCGCGAGTGCGTTTTTCGCGATTGCGGCAAAAGTGTATGGAATAGGAATGCGGTTCTAGGTTCGTTGAAAAGCCAAGATTCCAAGCTTTCAGAGAGAGGAAAGTTAAACCAAATTCCTAGCACAAACGGTTACGGAGTTATGAACGATTTTATGAAGGTTGTTTTTCGGATTTGAAATTTTAAAGTTCAAAGTGACAAGTGACAGCTAGCAGCTAGAAATGACAGGTGACAGTTAGGAGGCAGTTCTACTTAGATTAAAATAGCTTGGATTAGATTATTTTAACTAAGAGATTGGTTCTGCACAGTTCTGCTAGGTACTCACAATATATTTAGAAATAGAATGGGCCTCGCCACGGATCTGGTCAGGTTTTCTTCACTCGCCACGGACGGTCTCTGCGCACAGCGTCGGGGTCAGCTCTACTCTGCTGGTCTGGTCTGGGTCTCTGGTTCTGATCAGGTCTGTGGGTCCGGATACAGCGGTCTCCGGTTCAGCTGGTCTCTCTCTGGATACAACACTGCTCTCTGGCAAATGGCAAGAGTTCTTGCAAAGAATTCAAACAGCTTGCCTGGCTGTGATAATGGCAATGATTTGAGGCCTGCTAAAGAGGGATTTAGCTTGTAGTTGACCTCTCTGCTACAAATTCTGAAGTAAAGTCTTGGTCTCTGAAGGTGGATAGATTGAAGTCTCTATGTTGGCTCTCTGGAGATTGATGGAGGTAAAGTATGGATTTTCCCGGCAGAGCGTCCCACAGCAGATGGAATTGAATGTCCCTATCTGTCCTGACTGTCTGCTTTTATGTGTTTTGAAAATGGGTGGAGAGGCTAGCTTCCTAGGCCCTACCCCTCTCCACTTGTCATTGGCCACTTCATCCTCTTCCCCTTGATTGGGGGAATGAAATGAAGTGTCATCATGATGAGGTCTGTTTATGGTACAGAGAACCCACCCCTGTCAACTTTACACACAATCTATATTTGATCAAAAAGACATATTTCATAGCTACACAGTGGTTTGAAATTACATGCACCCATCATGCATATCACATGAGATATACCCTGTTCGAATCTGCTCTTCCTGAGAGCTTGCATTGAGAAATGGCAACATATTTCACTTTTTGGTCAAGTTACCAATATCAGATTCTTACTCAAATTCACCCAAATGTGTGCAAGGCATGCAGGCATTGCTTGATAAAGTATCAGACTTTTCACATGCAGACATTTTAAGTAATACCCTCTTAACTGCTAGTTTGCCCCCAGATCATGCCACCGGTTCTAAAAACCTCTTAAAATGTGGGCAGAAAAATCACAAGAATTATGGTATCATTTAAATAATTATGACAAGTCCGTACTATGAGTTATTCATCTTTTTCTAAAACCATATTCTGGCTACAGGGGTGTGGTTTCCCAAGTCACATGGTACAGAAACCAGTCTTTCCACTTTCTTCAAGCTCAGCCTCTGTCTCCAGTTTCTCCCCCTCCCAGTTTCTGCCAAGCCAGCTTGCTCTCACATGCAGTGCTCCTCCCATTTGCCTGAGTCAGGACAGGGCTTTGTTCAATTTCCTGCAGAGCCCAGGTAATTCAATCAGAGAAGTGTCATATCCCTTTTGGTGGGAGCAGCAAAAGGCAGCTAGGCCTGGGAACACAGCTGTTGTGCAAGTCTCAACTCCTGTCGGGGGTAGCTGGTAGGCAGAATTCAGTTCCTTAAGCCAGCCCCCAGCTAATGTCACTTTTAGTTACCCAGTTTTCTGCATTCAAATAAAACTAACCATTTTACATATGCAGCTAGAATGCTGATTCTAAGTTTAAAACTATGACATTTAAACAATTGCAACCTATGTGACACTCAAAAGTAGGTCACTCATTTCTTTTAAACATTTAGATTTTTAGTGTCTTTCAGTCCAAATTTACTTAAACTGCTGAAATCCACAGCTCAGACAGTCTTGTATAAACCTTCAAGTCATTTCAGAATATAACTTTACATTGGATCCACCTCTCAGTAAGTCTTTCTTTGGCCTGTTTTGAAAAAAGTCTGGTGTTGTTTTAAAACGCTGGCTTTCTGATAGTGGTGAGTACCGGTACTGCACCCATTTTTGGGATTTAAGAAAATGAATTCCCCACAATTCTAGGTTGCTTTTGGCAATCAGCATTGCCATTCCCAATGGTTTCAGACTACTGTGTGGGTAGTCCAATGGTGGTTTTAGGCAGTGCCCTTCTGTGCCCATAACATCGGCAAAAATGAGCGGCAGCCTATTCTTCATGCATTTCCCTGTGGATTTTCTGGGAAGCTCTGGCCATCATGATGTTTTCCATGTCAGTACTGCACAGTTTTGGGGTAGGGCTCGGATGCATGGGTAAAAACATCCCACAAGCCCCCCCTCTTGCGATGGCCATTCTGTTTCACTGATGGGACTCGCAAGACCTGGGATGTTTCCTCATCTTCTTCCAATAGATGGCACAGTTCAGCATCTTTTCCTCCATCCGGTCGGATCGATCGGTTCTCCTCGCCGGTCCTGATGGGAGTATTGGGCGGTACACTGGGCCCCTTGCGTCTCTGCTCCCGGTCTCCGGATCGTCCTCCCTGGCCAGTCTCGAGGTTTTCTTTCTCCTAGGACGACAAAGGAAGAGCGGCAATACCTATTCATGGACATTTCTCCCCCACCATTGATATAGTGGGGTGGCATATATATTTTAGAACTCAACCGATATGAACATGCACATTTTTTTTTTTTAAATTAAGAGACAGGAACACATAAAGTTGAAAAACACAGAATTTGATAGGCTATATGTAGGATCTTTTAGGGTTGGAATTGAATTAATCTGAGACAGTACCCTCTAGGATTCCAGAGGATTCCTCCAGTTGTTGCAGAGTGTGCCTGGGATGGCAACACTTCAACTGGTTAATGTGGACCCACTTGTCTTCCCCCTCTGCCAAACCGCCTTTGGGGATGCGGATCTTGTAGGCCACAGGGGAGATTTTGTCTATAATCTCAAAGGGTCCCTTCCATGTAGGCAAACATTTTCGCTGTTTGGCCTGGTTCCTTTGGAAATTGTATAGATAGACCCGGTCCCCCACCGGATATTCCTTCCTGGAGGTTTTCAGGTCATAGTGGGTCTTCATACTCTCAGCTTATCTTTCTAGATTCCGCTGAGCATAGGCAAAAGCATGTTGAAGGTGTTTCCTTAAATTCTCCACATACTCATGAGTTGTGGAGGCATTTATCAACGTTTGCTCTTGGATTCTGTAGAGCAAATGCTGAGGAAGCACCATCTTGCGTCCAGTCATCAACTCAAATGGTGACATTTTGGTTGCAGATGAAGGGGTAGATCTGATGGCCATTAGGACCAGAGGTAATCGGATATCCCAACTTGGCCTCGAATCTGCCACGAACTTCTTTAATATGCTCACAATGGTTCGGTTATATCTCTCTACTGCCCCAGAAGAAGCTGGCCGGTAAGCAATATGAAACTTCCTTTTGACCCCCAGTATCTCCCACATCTTTGTCATTACTTCACTGGTGAAGTGGCTACCCCTGTCTGACTCAATCCTTCGAAGTAGACCAAAACGGGAAAAGATGTGGTTAATCATCAGGGCAGCTGCGGTTTCTGCCTTGCAATTTAGGGCTGGGAGACATTCCACCCACTTGGTAAACAATCATGTCACAGTCAACATGTACTTATTCCCCCTAGTAGAGCGAATCACGGGGCCTGCAAAGTCGATTTGTAAATCTGACCATGGCAGTGTCATCCCCCTCTTTTGGAGAGGCGCACGGTGTGTGAGGGATGATGGCTGAAATTGTGCACTCACAAGACACCCCTTCAAGTATTGGTCGAGGTCCTGCCCCATGTGTGGCCAGTATGCAACCTCTCTTAAGATTTCCAATGTTGTGTGAAACCCCCTATGACCGGCGGTGGCCGCATCATGGGCGTGACTTAACATCAGGCTTCGGAATGAGGTAGGAACCACCCACTGATCGTGGCCAGATTTGATCCTTACCAGCAAACCGTCTTGGATCCGGAACATTTTTGGACATTTCATCAACACCCTTAGGTCCTCTTTCCCAATGTAATCGGTATCCATCAGGGGAAAGTTCTCAGGGTCCTCAAGGTGCTGGTAAAACTTACCAATTATTGGATCCCCTTTCTGAGCTATAATTAAATCAGCATCAGGGGTCTCCTTACTCCATTGTGCAATTGAAAGATCATTGTGAGCATTTGTCGGGGACCTAGTGATAGCAGTGACCTGGATTTCCCCCGACAGGGACTCAATCTCAATTAGATCCCCTTGGATGGCCCAGGTTTTGGCCAGCTGATCAGCTAAGTCATTTCCAGTTTTTTCTGGTCCCTCTACTTTGGAATGACCCTTGATCTTTTTCCAATAGATGGTCATCTCATTCGAGGTGAGCAGATCATCAATGTTTTGGATCAACTTCCCATGTTTCAAGGGTTTGTTGTTAGCACATAACATGCCTCTTGTTTTCCAATTAACCAGGTGCTCCACGAACCCGTTCCGTACATAATCTGAATCTGTGATTATGACCAGTTCGCGGAGTTGATGCTGGACAGCAGTGAGGATGGCCTGAAGCACAGCCATCAATTCTGCCACCTGACTACTTCGGGGACCAATTTTGTACCCAGTGGAGGGTTCTGGGAACTCCTTCACCCATGCATTCCCTACGCCAGCCACCAGTTCTTTCTCCCCGTCGTTGTCAACATGGTACGAGCATCCATCCACATAGACAGTGGGCATTCCGTCACACTTGTCCTCTTCAAAGACTTTGTGTGGGGAATTAAGGTATGCCTCCATGTTGTCCTTGATTTTTAGACTTTCGTCCTCGAGACAGTTTTCTCTGGCACAATCATGCAAGTCAGCCAGACCTTGCTCAAGGGGACTCTTCTTGTTTTGGCCATATCTGACCTCCACAGGAAAGCCTTGCATTGACAGAATCCAGGAAGTAATTCGGGAATTACTCACATTTCCGGCCCGGATTCTATCACTTTGGAGATATTGCAGAGGCTGGTGTGGAGTCTACACTATGATGTGTTCCCCCTGGATAAACGGGCGGTAATTCTTCAATGCCCACACCGTTGCCAGGAGTGCCTTCTCACAATCGTTGAATTTTTCCTCCACAGAGGATAAAGTTTTGCTCGCATAGGAGATTACTTTATTGACCTTGTCATGCTTTTGGTATAATACTGCTGTCAAGCACGTATTAGAGAACCCTGTCTCCAGGAAGAACTCCTTGTTTCTGACAGGGTACGCTAGGCAAGGCGCTTTTGAGAGGCTTCTTTTGAGTTGTTTTACTGCCTCGGCTTGTTCTGGACCCCATTCCTACTTGACCCCCCCTTCAGGAGATGATTCAGGGGTCTGGTGATCTCTGCGGAGCCCTCAATGAACTTTCTGCTGTAATTAGTCAGTCCAAAGAGGCTCCTTAGTTCCCGCAGAGTTGTGGGGTCTTTCAGTTTCTGAAGTGCTTCCACTTTCTTTTCCTGGGGACAGAGACCCTGAGGAGTAATCTCATGCCCCAAGAAATTAACACGGGTTCTACACCACTGTGCTTTCTGAAAGGAAAGTTTTGCTCCGGCGGCCCTCAACTGGGTCAGAACATAACGGATCTCCGCTATGTGTTCCTCCACAGATGAACTTTTGATGAGGACATCATCTACATAAGCCAGGTTACCCCTCGCACCCAGGTCGGGCATGGCCTTATGTAGGAAGATGTTGAATTCATTGCCGGAGTTGAGGTATCCGAAGGGAGTCCGGGTCCATGTGTATTGCTGGCCCCCAAAGGTAAAAGCCAGCTTGTATTGGTCCTCCCTACTGACAGGCACAGTCCAGTATCCATTGGTCAGGTCTATTGCAGTGAATGCCTGTGACCCCTGGATCTGGGCCAGCCCTTGGTCAATGTAGGGCAGAGGCCATCGGGAAGTATGGACCCGTTTGTTGAGCTCCCTGAGGTTGGCGCAGAGTCTCCACTGGCCGTTTGGCTTCAATATTCCCAGCACCGGATTATTGAAGGTGCTGTGGACTGGACGGATTATTCCCCGGGACTCAAGGTTCTTAATTATTTCAGTAAGGGACTCCATTGATGCGAGAGGCAAACGGTATTGCTTCACAAACACTGGAGTCATTCCAGGGTCCGTGGGGATTGTTGTTGTGTGGATGTCGGTGCGACCACAGTCATATGAGTCTACCGCAAAGAGATCTTGGAAATCCAAGAAGACTTGTTTCAACTTTTGCTTCTGTTCCAGAGTCACACAGGCATCAGCTAGGTTGACTCTCTCTTCCACCATCTGCCTGAAGCCTGGAAAGACTTCTGGTTTGGCTATCTCAGCGGCCTCCTCCAGCTGGGTGGAGAAGTCCCTGGTCAGAGTGCTGATTTGGACTGGAGGCTTCAGGTGGGAAAGGCAGCCCTCATGGACCTGGAAAATCACCTCATCCCTCCTGAAGTCACAAGTCACATCTTCCTTACCATAAGGGCAAGAAGTGTACACCAGGAAGTTCCCCCCATGCCGGGTAAAAATCCTGTCTGGTGTTGTATTGTCATCACTGTCACTGTCAAAGCAGTCCTTGGGGATTGGCCCTAACAGTTCATTACCTAAATCGATGGAAAAATGACGGTCATCAACCGCCATTCCAATAGTGGTGCCTGCGGCTAGAGTAATACTCTTTAAGTCGCTGTTATCCACCTCTATTAGAATGGTGTCATGTTCTATGTTGACTAATGGAGTTGGGTTTACCCCCAACCCTTGCTGTTGGAGAGAAGCGTTTAGATGTATGTAAGCATCAGGGTTTTTCAAATGTTGTCCTCTTTTAGCTTTCACTTCCAGGGAGAATTGTCGGGTCCTTTCTGGGATGGTGACTTCCTCTTTGATCTGAATTTCAACTGCATAAGGTTGCAATTGAGCTGACCTAAATGCTTTTTCTGGATCATCAAAGCCAATGGGATTATCCGCTAATCGGGACCAAGCTTTGAAGTTTACTAGGTCCAAACTAATGGCAAAGCGATTGAGAATGTCACTGCCTAAGTAAAAAGTGGCAGTGACATCTCGCACGACCCAACAATTGTGGACTATGCTCTTGTTGCCAATGGAGATTTTGAGCATACACCTGCTTGGCAGGAGATGTTTGGAATTAGGCGCTTCCAGGTCCATTTCCCATTTGTCTATCAGTTTGAATGTGGGAATGGCTGGATCTTTTGGGAGTTGGCGGAACATGGCTTCGCTGATGAAGCTCTTACCGTTGTTCACACACACTCGAGCGAGAACAGAGTCCTTCCCATCATTTAATTGGACAGGGATGAACAACTGCTCTCCAATTTGCTGAATATCAGCCAGGCTCTGAGCTGATTTCACATCTTTCTGGACTATAGGAGTGGGAGTTTCTGATTGTGGATTAGTATAGAATCTCAGAGTGTTTCCTTCCAGCGTGGAGTACCACTTTACACTGGAAGGAAGGTTGATTTTCAGAAATAGAGAGGACCCTCCATCACCAGTCTGTTGTCCTACTGCTATTACCGTCACGTCTGGAATTTGGCTATTCTGGAAGTGAAATTCTACTTGGTCAGATTTTTGTTCAACCATGTGGCAGGTGCCGTTTAAACTAACATGGTTGACACTCTGTTTTAATTTTATTGGTCGGCTAGTCTGGGTCCAGAGGACCTTGTTTACGCAATCTATTAAGGGTGACAACCTCCTCAGGAGGTCATTCCCCAGTAAACAAGGGGTGCCCTCTGGAGTCACTACTATGACCGGGTGTTTCACCTTGTGTCGCCCGATCTTAATGTCCAAGTCTGCAGTCCCCTCAATGGGAATTTCCTTCCCGTCAAAGTTCTGCAGTTGTCCAGGAAGAGAGGTGAGAGGAATTTGGTAATTCTCTCCCCTTCCTGCATTCAGTTCGTCAAAGGCCCTTCTGGACAGAAGGGTAGCTTGAGATCCAGTGTTCACCAGTGCCAAAATTGTACCCTGCCCCTGTACTTGTACTGGGGCATAGTATCTTCCCTCCTTCTCCTCAAGGGGGCACAGATAATGTACATTTTTGGACAACTGGTGGGCTAACTTTCTGGTTTTGGACATCGCTAGCGAAGAGATTTGGGCAGAATTCTGTGGAGAGCCTTGGGAATCTGAAAGAAAAAGTTGGCAACTGGAGATCAGAGCCATTGTGGGTTCCCCTGGCTCCGGTTCTGGGCCGCCCCTCCCTTTCTGGAGGCAGTCACCAGGATGGGTTTGAACCAGGGGATTTTCTTGCTGTTGGTTCTGGGATGAGATGGTGGGCGGCGGTAGCTCAGTCTCCCCATCTCCCCAGTCTGGATTTGCATCCATAGGGACCCATTTTACTTTGGGAGGAGTTCCCCCCTCTCTGAAGGAGAAGATCCTTTTCCCAGGATCCTCTGAGGATCCCTCTCCCTCAAATTGGAAGATCTGTACCTCCTCCTCAAACTGAGTCTGTTTGGGTCTTTTGTTTCTCCTACCCCCCCTCTGCTCCTTAGGAGGCAGACTTTCAGGGGCAAGAGATTTTGTTTCCGGTTCCTGGGTTTTCAGGGGCTGTTTACAAGTGAGGAAGGAAGCTTCCTCCAAGGCTTTACACCCCCCTTCCCTTTGTGCCTCCTCCCTGGGAACCGGTAAGTTATCGGGGTGCTGCCCCCGTCATTGTTCTGGAGCACAAGGTCCAGAGTTGGGTGCGTTCTGCGCTGGCATGCGGATCTGAGGGTTCTGCTGAGCCCTCAGTATGTGACCCAGATCCCGCGCCATGTTTTGAACCTGGCGCTCTAACTGGGAAACCCGCTCAGGCTGATACAGGGCCCTGTTTTCTCCCCTGGGCTGATCCCGGGAAGGGTAGCTATCCCTTCTCTGGTAGTACCCCTGGTTGGGAAGATTTTGGTACCCCTCCACCCTTTGCCGCCCCTCTCCCGGATTCGGTTGTCTGGGCTCAGGGAATTGGGGAAAGAAGGGTGGAGGATTTTGGGGCTGGAAGTTGGGTGGATACCTGGGGAAGAAGTTCTGCCCAGGGTTTGGTGAGTTTCTGCCCTCCTGTGAGAAGTTGGGAGGGAAGTTCTCTGGGTTAGGTGCTTGGCTGGATCCCCCCCATTGGGCTGGAGGAGTCCACACATAACCCAGGATGGGTCTGTTTCCCTTGTAACGGGGACTTACATAATCAGGAGAGCGAGGGACCCCATTTGTGGGGCTGCCTCCTTGGCTCCCTGTCTGTGACTGGCCCGAGGACCTTCTGGGCCTAGCATTATTAGGTGCAGGTAGGTTTTTAGGCCCCCCCATCTCCAAATCCAAAACGGGGGCAACCTTTACCTCTGCCACCTTGGCAGCAGCAGGGGTGCTGTTGGTTTTGGGGTTTTTAGGCTGGTTTTTGTTTTCCACCGGTTTCTGCACCTCGTAGATGCGGGTGGCTTGTTCAATGACCCATTCTAAAGATCTTTTCTCATGAAAATCTGTCACGAGCTGGGTCATTATATATTTGGGCAAGGCATCGAAAAATGTATTGACAAATTCTCTGCTGTCTGTGCGCACCCTCCTGGTGGTCTGTGCAAAAGCACGCTTTAACTCCTGCACAAATTCTTGTGGGGCCTGATCCTCCCCACATTGTAAATTGTAGGCTGCCTTGCGAGCCTCTTGAGGATTTCTATGAGTAGAAAAATGTTTCAAGATGGCCGCCTTATAGGTGGACCATCTTAAATGATTTTGGTCCTCCAGCCCCGCAAAGAAACTGGAGTATTCTGGGGAGAAGGGCCACTTCACATATTGAATACAGCTTTGGCTGTCCTTCAAATGGAAAGTCTCCATCATTTGCTCAAACAATTCTAAGTGCTCCCAAACAGAATACTTGGCGTTCTTATGATAAGGCGTGATGACACTCCTGATTGCCTTAATCTGCTTTAAGGGGTCCTTAAGCAAGGCCCTTTTTGTCTTATTGGCCCTTTTGGTCCGGGTAACCTTGGTCCATTCATCTTCTGACTCAGAGGCACTGCTCCCAGAGGTTCCCGTCTGTTCTTCCAGGTTTTCCCGGATTCTGCGAGCCTAGGAATGGCTGGCAGAATGTGGGGACCTGGTCTCCTGTGTCCTGTACCGCTCAGAGGAGTCTTCAGATCCCTCCTTGCTGCCAGGATTTGATGGGTACCCCCCCCACTGACCTAACTGGGCCGAGGTTTTCATGATGCCCTTAATGGGCCTACTCTCCTGGGGTTCCCCATTAAATTGCACTGTGCTTGGGTGCCCATACCCGGATGCCCGCCCCTCCATTCCTGGGTGGTACTGGCCTATGAGCCCCATGCTTCTGGCTGGATAGTAATCTGCCATCCCTGTGGCCCTGTGCTCATGTGCGCCAGGGAACATGGGGGTGGCAGAGTCCAGGGACTGAGAGAGATAAAGGCCTCTGGTACTAGGGCTCCTGGGGTTATGCTCAGGAGTTTCTCTTTCCCAGCGAACCTCATCTCTATCCGCCCCTGCTCCCTGTTGCAATGCAAGAGCCTGCGCCTTCAGTTCCTCAGTTAAGGCCTTACTAGACTCTATCAGTCTCTCCTGCATCGCTACCTGTTGTTGGAGTCTATCATTGTGCTGGCAGGGAGCCTCATTCTCTCTCTGCGTTTCCTGATTGGTCCTGGAGCACTGCGCCAGTCTTTGCTGCAGGAGGGTTACCTCCTGAGCTGTGTCCCTATTGGCCTGCTCCTGTCTTGCCAGAGCCTCCTCAACCCTCCTGGTGTGCTCTAGCAAGTCCTGGTGTTCTTTTTGGAGGTCACCCAGTCCCTGGTGGGCCAGGTGATTTTCTTCCATTTTTCTCCTTAAGTGGCAGACTTCCTGGCCTAAGGTGTCCCTTTCCTGACCAAGAGCTTGAATTTGTGACGCCAGGTCGTCCCTTTGCCTTTGGAAGGCACCAGCTTTCTGGCGCTCCTGATCAAACTCTGCCTGGGTATCCAGGTCTTTCAAGATCAGTTTATTGCTCTCCTCTTTCTCTCTGTCTAGTTGGATTTGCAGGGTGGCTACCTGCTCTGTGCATGTCCTGTTGAAATTGATCTGTTGCTCCAGCTTTTTCTGGCTCTGCAGTAGGGAGTCCAAACTGTCTTGGCGTTCCTTCTGCAAAGCCAGAAATCTGGTATCCTGGTCTGTCTTTTCCTGTTGCAGTATATCCATGTCCTCTTTTTATTTTAATGATATACTGCCTACTATCATTTTCTGACTCCTGGCTCCCCTGCAGCCTCTGCTCAGAAGAGACCAGGTCAGATTGGACCTTCTCTAACGCCATCTGTCGCTTATTCGCCAGATCTTGGCTTTCAGTACATTTATCCTGCATGTCTCCCATATAAAGGTACAGGTATGCCGCTATCCTAACCATCTTGTCTTGTTCATCCTTAGCTTTAGGAGCCATGTATAGTTCACTCAGGGCCACATGTAGGGGACCCTGATCTCCCCATGTATCTGACCCTGTTTCAGTGACCTGTTGCGTGATGGCCTGCAACCAGACCATGCGGTCCTGGTGAGTCCACTCACCTCTCACAAATAACTTATGTAAGAAGTGCTCTCTGGCTATTTTCATATCTACCAAGGTCGTCATTCTAGAGATTGGTCTATGTCCTGACTTACAGAAATTAGTATTTTATTTTTGCAAAACAGACCTTTTTCTTAGAGCGTTCCTTTGAGGAGTGTTTTACAGCGTAACACAGCGTGGTGATCCGACCGGATATGTGTATCTGGTCAGCTGGCACACTGTATTAATCTGCACAAGTGATAGATCTAACCCAAACGTCCAGCTCGAGCCCCCAATTTGTAATAGGATTCAATTCAACACTACAGCTAAGTCAACGCCTAGTCTAGAATACTGAATGAAAACCCTTATTGATATATCTTTATGTCCAGTTCATGTGTTCTGGATGACTACCCCTATATAACACCCCTCTCTTGGAATCCCCCTGACCCCACTGAGCCAAGAAGTAGTTCTGTTTTGCAAGTTAACAGGTTTATTTGATAATTTAAACAATAGATATATATATCACACTTTATAATAATTAATAATTGAATATCACACTTAATCTGAGCAGTAATCAATAATGGATAGTCCGGCACTAGCACACTTCTTTATAATCAATGATGAGTGGTTATAGGATGGATAAGATAGCAACAATACTTTGATGGTTTCAAATGGATGCAATGTGGAATGAAATGCAGTACAGAAAATAACTTGATAGGATTTCAGCAAAAGACAATGTAATCACTTTCTTGGACAATTCACCCCCCTTTTATGCAATGCAAGGAAATGGAAGGAAAGCACACAGTTCTCAGAAATGCAATCAAATGTAATTCAGTTCACCCCAGCAAGCTTAGACTACAGAAGTTTGAAACACAGGCCCAAAATGCTTTTATATGTGCTGGCAATGAAGTGAAAAATATGCTAAAATGCTTTTAATTCCCTCTAGAGGTTCAGGGTGAGTGGTATCAAGTTGATATTAGTCCAGGCTCACTCTAGCAATGATTCAGGGATGGTTCTTAAGAGGCAAACAAATTTTTAGCAAGGAAAGCAAGGAAGCTGCTGTTTTCCCACGTGGAGAAATTTGCAAATCGCGGCAAATTCGCGAGTGCGTTTTTCGCGATTGCGGCAAAAGTGTATGGAATAGGAATGCGGTTCTAGGTTCGTTGAAAAGCCAAGATTCCAAGCTTTCAGAGGAAAGTTAAACCAAATTCCTAGCACAAACGGTTACGGAGTTATGAACGATTTTATGAAGGATGTTTTTCAGATTTGAAATTTTAAAGTTCAAAGTGACAAGTGACAGCTAGCAGCTAGAAATGACAGGTGACAGTTAGGAGGCAGTTCTACTTAGATTAAAATAGCTTGGATTAGATTATTTTAACTAAGAGATTGGTTCTGCACAGTTCTGCTAGGTACTCACAATATATTTAGAAATAGAATGGGCCTCGCCACGGATCTGGTCAGGTTTTCTTCACTCGCCACGGACGGTCTCTGCGCACAGCGTCGGGGTCAGCTCTACTCTGCTGGTCTGGTCTGGGTCTCTGGTTCTGATCAGGTCTGTGGGTCCGGATACAGCGGTCTCCGGTTCAGCTGGTCTCTCTCTGGATACACCACTGCTCTCTGGCAAATGGCAAGAGTTCTTGCAAAGAATTCAAACAGCTTGCCTGGCTGTGATAATGGCAATGATTTTAGGCCTGCTAAAGAGGGATTTAGCTTGTAGTTGACCTCTCTGCTACAAATTCTGAAGTAAAGTCTTGGTCTCTGAAGGTGGATAGATTGAAGTCTCTATGTTGGCTCTCTGGAGGTTGATGGAGGTAAAGTATGGATTTTCCCGGCAGAGCGTCCTGCAGCAGATGGAATTGAATGTCCCTATCTGTCCTGACTGTCTGCTTTTATGTGTTTTGAAAATGGGTGGAGAGGCTAGCTTCCTAGGCCCTACCCCTCTTCACTTGTCATTGGCCACTTCATCCTCTTCCCCTTGATTGGGGGAATGAAATGAAGTGTCATCATGATGAGTTCTGTTTATGGTACAGAGAACCCACCCCTGTCAACTTTACACACAATCTATATTTGATAAAAAAGACATATTTCATAGCTACACAGTGGTTTGAAATTACATGCACTCATCATGCATATCACATGAGATATACCCTGTTCAAATCTGCTCTTCCTGAGAGCTTGCATTGAGAAATGGCAACATATTTCACTTTTTGGTCAAGTTACCAATATCAGATTCTTACTCAAATTTACCCAAATGTGTGCAAGGCATGCAGGCTTTGATTGATGAAGTATCAGACTTTTCACATGCAGACATTTTAAGTAATACCCTCCAAACTGCTAGTTTGCCCCAGATCATGCCACCGGTTCTAAAAACCTCTTAAAATGTGGGCAGAAAAATCACAAGAATTATGGTATCATTTAAATAATTATGACAAGTCCGTACTATGAGTTATTCATCTTTTTCTAAAACCCTATTCTGGCTACAGGGGTGTGGTTTCCCAAGTCACATGGTACAGAAACCAGTCTTTCCACTTTCTTCAAGCTCAGCATCTGTCTCCAGTTTCTCCCCCTCCCAGTTTCTGCCAAGCCAGCTTGCTCTCACATGCAGTGCTCCTCCCCTTTCCTTCCAGGAGGAAGCCACATTTACGACTCCCACCAATAAAACATTTGCCTGAGTCAGGACAGGGCTTTGTTCAATTTCCTGCAGAGCCCAAGTAATTCAATCAGAGAAGTGTCATATCCCTTTTGGTGGGAGCAGCAAAAGGCAGCTAGGCCTGGGAACACAGCTGTTGTGCAAGTCTCAACTCCTGTCGGGGGTAGCTGGTAGGCAGAATTCAGTTCCTTAAGCCAGCCCCCAGCTAATGTAACTTTTAGTTACCCAGTTTTCTGCATTCAAATAAAACTAACCATTTTACATATGCAGCTAGAATGCTGATTCTAAGTTTAAAACTATGACATTTAAACAATTGCAACCTATGTGACACTCAAAAGTAGGTCACTCATTTCTTTTAAACATTTAGATTTTTAGTGTCTTTCGGTCCAAATTTACTTAAACTGCTGAAATCCACAGCTCAGACAGTCTTGTATAAACCTTCAAGTCACTTCAGAATATAACTTTACATTGGATCCACCTCTCAGTAAGTCTTTCTTTGGCCTGCTTTGGGTTCATCTATTCAGTTTTACACAAAAAAAAAGTCTGGTGTTGTTTCAAAACGCCGGCTTTCTGATAGTGGTGAGTACCGGTACTGCACCCATTTTTGGGATTTAAGAAAATGAATTCCCCACAATTCTAGGTTGCTTTTGGCAATCAGCATTGCCATTCCCAATGGTTTCAGACTACTGTGTGGGTAGTCCAATGGTGGTTTTAGGCAGTGCCCTTCTGTGCCCATAACATAGGTAAAAATGAGTGGCAGCCTATTCTTCATGCATTTCCCTGTGCATTTTCTGGGAAGCTCTGGCCATCATGATGTTTTCCATGTCAGTACTGCACAGTTTTGGGGTAGGACTCGGATGCATGGGTAAAAACATCCCACAACGTATATGTGATCCTTGGTCATAAACCTTAACTTGGCACCTATAGTTCACCTAATGTCTGCATTGCTATCTATCTTTTAGTGTTATACGGTTGAAAAGCTTCAAGCTGTTTGCTGCATTCTCTGCTGTCCTATCTCGCTTAATGCAGACTGACATTTGTGATGTCATCTTTGATGTCCTGGGCATTAGTCTTAGCAGTGCACGTGTTGGTGCGAGTTATGGTTGCTTAGCTTACCATAACTGGTGAATTTCTGTTTTTTTTTGGTTTTACTTGTAACCATAAAATCCCTTTAACAATTTCTTTTCATTACATTTTATAGGTTTTTATAAGTGAAACTATTAAGGGTGAAACCAGGCATGTAGTTGTCCTGACAGCCTTGCAAATGTCTGTCCTGAGTTGATTGAGCTATGTATAAAGTAGCACTGCTCTCTTAGACAAAGACAATTTCCTGGAGAAAAAGGTTTGCATTTGAGGTAATTTGCATACCCACAATGCCTTGCTGTTTTGGCTCAGAACTGGAGATTAGCTTCCAGCGATGGCCATTAGGTGGCATTGTGGAATGTGTGACTTAACTCAAATGGACTTTCCTACTTTCACATTTCAGGTGATACGGTTTTTTCCAAACCTTTTTAAACCCACCATAACTTTCTTGGCATTTTGAAAACATGGCCAAATGTTCCAACCATGAGGTTGTCAGGTCTATACTGCACTGATGATTCCTAATAAGGGTGAATCCAGGTATGTAGTTGTCCTGGCAGCCATGCAAATGTCTGTCTTGGGTACATTAAACTATACATAAAGTGGCACTGGCCTCTAAGACACTTTCCTGGAGAAAAAAAGGTTTGCATTTGAGCTAATTTGTATACCCACAATATCTTGCTGATGTTGCTCAGATCTGGAGGTTAACTTCCAGCTATGGCTACTCGTTAGCATTGTGGAATGTATGACTTGGCTCAAACTGACTTTCCTACTTTCACATTTCAGGTGAAAGGTTTTTTTTCAAACCTTTTTAAACCCACCATAACTTTCTTGGTGTTGTGAAAATATGGCCAAATGCTCTAAGATGGAGGTGGTGAGGACTATACTGCACTGATGATCCTTAATAAGGGTGAAAACAGGTATGTAGTTGGTCTGGTAGCCTTGCACATGTCTGTTGTGAGTTGGTTAAGCTATGTATAATGGAGCACTGCCCTCTTAGACACAAGACAATTTCCTGGAGAAAAAGGTTTGCATTTGAGCTAATTTGCATATTCACAATGCCTTTCTGTTTTGGCTCAGAACTGGAGGTGAACCTGCAGTAATGGCTACTATTTGGCACTGTGGAATGTCTGACTTGGCTGAAATAGACTTTCCTACTTTCACATGAAAGTTTTTTTTTTCAAACCTTTTTAAATCCACCATAATGTATTTTATTTTTTATTTTTTTTGCATTTTTAACACACTCACATCCATCAAGGCACTGTTACATGAATTGTTTGTTTTTTAGTTGCATAAGTTTTTTTTTTCTTCTTAGTTGCGTATTTATAACGCGCTTAAATACCCAGAGGTTCCTAAGTGTGTTGCTTCGTGTCATCTTGCTTCCGAGGCGAACACGTTGCCACTGAGCTATCGTCTCACCATCATTTTTGGTGTTGTGAAAACATGGCCAAAGGCTCCAATCACGAAGTTGTCAGGCCTATACTGCAATGATACCCCCGTAACAATGGTCTAACCAGGTATATTTGTGTTCTGGCTGCCTTGCACATGTTTGTCTTGGGTTTATTAAATTATGTATAAAGTGGCACTGCCCTCTTAGACAAAAACTATTTGCTGGTGGAAAAGGTTTGCATTTGAGCTAATTGTCATGCCAACAATGCATTGTTGTGGCTCAGATCTGGAGGTTAACTTCCAGCGATGGCTACTAGATGGAATGTGTGACTTTTGCTCAAATTAACTTTCCTACTTTCACGATTCAACCTGTTTTGCGCTGTGTTGTCTTGCTTCCAAGACACGTTGCCCGTGAGCTATCTTTTCTCCCCGAGGCTAGTGATTTGATGTTTTGTAATGTCTGTCTCCTGTGCATTTGTGTATTATTATCTATTTATGAGACATATGGAACATTAAACATGTGCACTTGTTATTTTCTTTGTCATCGTTTGCTTTGTGCACCTCACATTGCATAAGGTGCACACATTACATGTTTTTGTGTGCCTCATAAATTAATGTTGTTAAAAGAGGGAATACCCTTTCAAAGATGTGCCCTGTACTCCTTGGTCCACAGAGGATGCACAAAATGCAACACTCATCTCTACAAGGAGCACACGACATTATACCATTTGCGAGTCTTGTACACATTGGGATCCCCATGTGCATTGCCACTAGGCCCGAGTAACCCCAGCCAAAGTTAGCTCCAGGGTGCTCCAACTCCACAACAACAAAGGACAGTAGCCGTAAAAACTCCTCTTTATAGGCATGGCAACACCCCCATGCCTATAGAAATGCTCAAAAGACTAAGAATCATTGCATCAAAGTCTGGCAGGTCCCTTCCTCTGCAACGATTGTGTGGAAATGCAGCAGCTAATCATTTGTCAGTCTGCTGTTGGGTGCACAGGCTCAGCTCACATGATGACATCCAAGATCGGATAAAAAGTGAGGGGTTGATTGAAGGAACAATACATCCTTTTGAATTCCATTTTTAGGAATGAAATATCATCCAAAGACATATATTTGGGGATTTTTCACAGCTTGGTGTCACTGCTCCTAAAAATATATATATATTTTCAAATAACACTGAGATTCGAAGCTCTGCTACTTTAAATATCTAATCATAGCCACGATATTCAAACGAAGGAACAGTAAATAGAAATGCTTCCATGCATAGCTTTAAAACAGCTGAAATGCACGGAACTTCGTACTTCTCATTATTTTGGAATGTAGGGAAACAGCATCTGGGTTTTCAAGGGAAATGGCGGTGTTGCTTTGGGGCATCTTGACATCTGTGCTATGCTGTGGTCGTGTTTATACCACTGAGGATGTTTGATGGGGGCGTTGAAGAACGACGTGAGAATGCAGAATGACTCTTCGTTGTCTTTCTCCGGGAAAAGAAAGATTGGATTTCATAAGCCTGATCGCATTCTTTCATGTTGGCCCCATTTGATGACACCTTTTCAGGCATCCTGCATTAGTGGAAGGAATGCTGGGGTGTAGCGTGGCTCGTCCCTCACTGTCTCTGTCGCCATCTGGTAGTGGGCCCCTGCTTTCCCGCTGATTGAATCTCCAGGCATCCTGCACCTCCTGTTTGTTGCCATAGAAGGTCATTCTGATTCTTGACTTCTTCATCAGTCCAGACTGCAGGATCGGACGGCCTAGCAGACTTGCCACTCATAACATATAAATATATCTTGCGGCTCCTTATCTGTCCTTTTAGTAGTAACTTCCTCGACCGCGACAGGATCTGCTAATCAGTATACACGGGCTTGGAGGCTTGGTTCTTTTCATATTTTAAAGCATTCCTGCCCTTAGTTGTAACATGTTCAAAATGTGTTCATATCATACACCCAAACTGTCAAATTATTCCCCAATCACAGTATCATACTCCAATCATGCATGATAGAGTTATGCAATGTTTGCACTATGACGTCCATCCGCAGGGCTCAAATCGAGGGTACATGCTGGGTGACGGAGTTCAGCCACTTTATTCAGAGGTGGACTCAGTCCCCCCATCTAAAAAAGAAACATTGGATGTCCTCGTTCAATTTACGAATTAAAGCCAAACTCAGGGATTAAACCGCAGTAGTCAGGTTTGTAGGACGGACACTTCACCACTGCACTATATAACCTGAGGAAAAATAACAAACAACTAAAGGGGAAATATCACATTTCGGCACTGCAAGTCCCAGGGAAAACATTTGTATTGGTTTTTGGAATTTAAAACATGCACACCTTTTAACGTTTTCAAAAACACTATTAGAAGAAAAGATCCTGTCTTGGTTTTGTGTGTGTGTTGATTTTATGAAAGGTAAATGCCATTCGTCCTGTTCAATTTGGGTGGCTATGCAAAGCCAATTTAATGAAATGTGCATATTTCACCTTGATATGTTAATTTCTGGTGACTTAACGTCCCATTGCATTTGTTGATGCGTCCCCCCACTTTCATTTTTAGGACTTGACCCCTGTGACCATCCCCACTGGCTGTGGTAGCTATGGCTGAGAACTGTAGTGCATACAATCGGAAGAACCAAAAGCTGCATACAACTAATATTTGTAAATACACGCATGGCACAGGGTAGAACATAATAAGTTATATAATTTAGGTATGTCTAAGCCAAGAATCATATTTGGTGAGCTCCTTCTTGTAAGCCTAAACAATTATCTGTCTGAACAATTCAGAACACGTGGTTACAGCTCAGCTATTGATCAGGGTATTACCCAAATTGTTCGAACACAATTGTTCGAATTACCCCATTGACTGAAAGTCAAGGGTCCGAATTGACCTTTGCACAATTGACCGCATATATATTTATATATATATATATATATATATATATATATATATATATATATATATATATATATATATATATATATATATATATTTGTATATATATATATAAGGGAGGTTGCAGGGGGTTTCCCCCGCATACATGTAACAATTGACCTTCACAATTCGTTCGGTCAATTGTGCAAAGGTCAATTGTAATTCGAACAATTGTAGTTTGAACTATTCGTATACAACCATTGATCAGTGATGTAATGCTGGGCCTGCCACAGGTTGGAGTGATTTTGCACTTATTCTAAGGCTGTCCAGAACATTTTGCTCTCTGCCTTCCTATTATAACAGATTTGCCATACGATATATATGTGGTGGTTTACTGCTGTTAACTGATTCGTCCCAGCTGCTCTGTCAGGTCCACCCACCCACAGGGTAAGGGTACATGGGTGCCACCCTTGATTTTATTATATTTTATTTGTGAAGCACTATACACCAAAGCACTTTAAAAGACAAAGTCCAGTACAAAATAAAAGTGAACATGAGTCAAATAACCAAAAAAAGTTTTAGTTAGCAGATAAGATTTGAGACAAGAGTGGAAAGGGGAAAAATAAGACAAAGAACAAAGGGCAAAATGTTGCAAGGTTTCGGAGCCAGCACGGAGAGAAAGAGCAAACACGCGAGTGAGCACAAGGGGTGGGAGGGTATGAAAGAACAAAGAGAGAATGAGATCAAAGAGAGCCAGATCGTGGACGGATTTAAAGATGAGCTGAAGAAAATTAAATAAGAGGCATGATTCAAAGAAGAGCCACTGAAGGGAGGCAAGAGCATGGGAGATATATTTGTGGGAAGACAATGATAAGAGGAGACATATAGAGGAATTATAGATAGAACCTAAAGGAGTCAGATGGGTAATATGGAGGCCAAGAAGAAGAGAGGAACAATAGAATAGATGAGATAATATGAGAGAGAAGAAATAAGGATTTTGGAGGCATTAAAAGAAAGGAAGGATCTTGCCTTCTGGACCTTAAATAGCTGAAATGCACAAGAACGGGAAATAATAGAAATGTGTGAAAAGGAAGTAAGAGAGGAGTCAAAAGGGACTCCAAGATTTCTAGCAGTTAAATAAATGTTAAGAAGGGCGGGAGGAAAAGGAGCAGTGTGGGTAAGGGAGGCGGAACAGTGGAAGCAGGAAACAATAGGAAAGCAGTCTTGGAGGTGTAAAGATGAATATAATGAACCACCATCCAAGACTGGATAGCAAGTAGACAGGAGGTGAGGACAGAGTGAATAGCGGGAGAAAAGGAAGACAAAGAAAGAAAGCTGTGTGTCGTCTGCATAAAGTGGTGCGAGAGAGCAAAGCAATAGATAACAGAAGCCAGAGGAATCTTGTAGAGAGAAAATAGCAAAGGACCAAGGACAGAATCCTACAGGACACCATACTGGAAAGGAAAAACTTGAGAAGTTTGACCAGCCTATGAAATAGAATAAGAATTGTCGATTAGGTAGGAATTAAATGGTTGCATGTCTTATTAGCAAATTAATTAATAACAAATGAATCTATAGCGAAACAAAAATAACAACTAATAATAGCACATTTTATTTCTCTTTTTTGGGGGGTTCATCCCAAACCCCTGTTTACCCCGGCTAAAAGCCCCCCCCCCCAACTGCTTCCCCACAAGATTTAACTCTTCATCACACCCCCACCTTATTTATTTTTCGTTATAAATTCTATTTGTTATTTATTTCTCGTTATAAAGACTGTATACCAAACGAAACCACGACAAGACAGAATACCTAAAGCCAAGAGAGCAGAGTGAGCGAAGAAGAAGAGCATGGTTGACCAGGTTGAATGCAGCCAACAGGTTTTGGAGAACCAAAAGAGAAGAGTGTTTGGAGTAACAAGCAGAGAAGAGAGAGTCGCAGACAGAAAGAAGAGCAGTTTTCATATAGTGCAGAGGGTTACAACCAGACTGGTGTGAAGGAAGAATAGAGAGATAATGATTGTGAGTAGCGACTTGGGAATAGACCACTTGTTCCAAAAGTTTAGAAAGAAAAGGAAGAAGGGAGATTTGGTGATGGTGAGAAGGGGAGGAAGGGTCCAGAGAAGGTTTCTTAAGAATAGGAAGAATGGTGGCATGTTTAAATTGGGAGGGAAGGGAAGAAGATTTAAGGAAGAGATTAATTAAGAAAGCCAAGCGAGGAAGAAGAAAGGGATAGACCTTTTGGAATGGGAGTGGACAGAAGAGAGTCAGAGGGAGCAGTAGTGGGGTGATCATTAGAAAGAAAAGTTGACATGTCAGAGGGTGAAACAGTAAAAAAGAAGGACATATGAGAGGGAGGGGAAGAGTAGGTAAGGGGAGGGGAGATGGAGAGGAGGCAGATAGGGGAATAATAGATGAATGAAGAAGAGTAACTTTAGAAGAGAAAATCATCAGCTGAAAGAGATGAGGAAAAAGAAGGATCAGGAGTTAGAGGACAAATAATAAGTTTAATATTTTGAAACAGGCGTCGTGTGGGAAAAAGTGTAGTAAACAGATCAGAGTAGTAATGTTGTTTGGCAAAGAGTAGGGCAGAATCAAAATCAGCATGAAGAGCAGACAGATTGACATGGTAGAGGGCAGATTGGGATTTCCGCAATTGATGTTCAGTACGGAGCAAAATGCACCATGAAGCATGGCAGGCAGTGCCAAGGTTGAGGTGGTTTCTAGGAAGGCAAAAAGGGATAAAGAGGGTAGAGAAGGTCGAGGGTGTTGCAAATGGTCGCAGAGAAATGAGAAGCAAAAGAGTCAGAGGGAAAGAAGAAGAGTGTAAAGGGGAGAAAAAGAAGAGAACAATTAAGAGAAGAGAAAAATGAAGAGAAAAGGGTGGAACTGTCAAAGGAGCAAAAATCATGACAAAAGTAGTTAGGGGAGAGGGAAGGGTGAGAGAAGGGAGCAGAGGGAATGAGGGGAAATGAAAGAAGGGAGTGATCAGAAGAGTACAGAGGGAGAGCATAAACAAAGGACAAAGAAAGGGGGGGAAAAGGATCAAGAGAAGAACCTGAAAGATGGGTTTGAGAGGTGATATGAATCATGAATACCCACAAGAGGAAGTGATGAATGAGCAGTGGATAAATGTATTTTTAAACTGTCTAACATAATTAAAGGGACTGAAAGAGGAAGAGGCGAAAACAGGAGAGGATCAAGGTCCACACAAAATGAGCCAACCAGTCCCGGGGGAAGGTAGATCACCAGCAAAGAAAGAGAAAGAGAATTAGTAAAGAGATATAATTGATACTCAAAATATGGGAAAAAAGAAAGATTAGAGAGAGAAAGTGCAATAGAGTAGGAAGAGTGGTAAAGGATACCAATGCCACCCCCATGACCTGTCGGACAGGGAATGAGAGAAAGAAGTAGAAGAGGCTGGAAGAAGAGAATAAGCAGCATGGACAAGCTATTGTATCACTAGTAGCCTGCTTAGCTTATTTCATTTTTATGTTTTTGAGCTTTTTTTAGGCTCCTATACAACAGAGTTGTGTTTCCAAGCGCCATAAGGAAAAATGGGAAGGAAACGGGGGAAATAAAAATAATCACAAAAACAGTAAAATACAGTCATGGTCCTACTAGGCCTTCTGGCATTCGAACATGCAAGTGCAGTAAGAAGCGATAGAGGAGATAGGGATCCCTCCCTAGCAAAAGAGTGTACATGTGCTGTTGAAGGGCCCAGAAGTTAAGTGCTAAGGGGAACCAAGGAGGAGATCCTCAGGCTAAGTGCTTGGCAATTCCCATGGGTGGGATGCAGAGCTGCCAAGTATGGGCCCGCAAGGGCAGTGCAGTTGGGGGGAAGGTGCTGGTATTGACTGGAAAGAAGGGCCTGGAATTCTGTGAGATTCATGAGGATCAGGCATCCGTTCACAGTTGTAGTGGGGGGATTGCAGGGAAGGGAAAGAGGGAAAAGGGTAGAGAACAGCAGAGTTTCTACAGTTTCTGAAACTAAAGGTTGTCCAGCTCAAGTCTGAGAGGAGCAGGGAGGCTGTTCCAAAGGAAGGCGAAAGCAGAGGAGAGAGACCTGCCCACACTCTCTGCTTGGAGAAGCATTTGACAGCCAAAAAGTTGGAGTTAGAGACGCATAGAGCAATTGCAAGGGAGTGTTTCCAGAGGGAAATGTAGGAATGTAGGATCCGCAATTCATCATCTACATTTTAGCAAAGATTTGAATTTGAGTGTGAGACTCAAATATGTGACTCAAGGGTATGAGACTCAGGCTGTATCTAAATGGATGCTAATGCACAGAAAACATGCTAGAAAATATTCACTTTTATCCACAATGCTATTTTCATGGTCTGAGTTGCACTAAAAAATAAAATGAACATGAAACTAGCATACTAACTTACATTACCCCTGTAACATATAATGCCCATAATAACATGTGCAGACCAGTCCATGGTACAAACTGGATGCACATTGATGGAAATGCATGGTTGTCTGGAAAGTAAAAAGCTGTGTTGTGTTAAAGTGTGAAATGTGAGATCCATTCTGCCAAAGAGATTGGGCCTCATTACTATTGTACTTGTCCCATAACAACAGTGCCAGGGTCTTGCGGGTAAAACGGCACCTGCCCGCAGAGTTTCACAGAAGCACTGGCACCGTTATTATAGGTGTAACTGCTTCCATGGTCCCCATTCCCATTGAGTCCTATGGGACTCAGATGGGAATGGGGATTTACAATTTACCAGCGCCTGACTTCCTGGAATGCCGGGGTTGTAATCCCTCAGTTTTACCAGCGATCCAGGCACCAGTAAATATTGCAAGTCGGAGGCAACCTGCCGTTGGCACTAGCAGGGTTACCGCCGGTCCTCTAATGAGGCCCGTTGCATTGTCTCGGGGCAGGAAGCGCTGGAGAGATGTAACACTTTCTCTGCAGCGATGCAGTTTGTATCTCGGGCAAAGGCACAAAGGAAATCAGGTGCTATTTTAGTGGGCTGATTTGTCCAGGTGAGGTGTTTATCAGTGACACATGGGTTTTAGAAAAAGGTTTGAGGAAGAGAATGCTGGCTCATCCACTCACTCACTGATGAAGGAAGCAGAAGTGCTGGAAGAGAGGCTGATTTCCGAAAGGCTGAGTCTCCTGTGTTCTTGCTGGCAATCCTTAGAAGAGCTACAGTCTCGAGAATCCTTATCTGGGTTGATCCTGTGTGAGGCAAGCAGCAAGGCTGGAGAAGGACTTTGTGGGTTACAGGCAAGCTGAGTCGGGGAATAACGGCAGCAGATTTAGGTAATTATAACTAATTGAGGAGCGTGTAGTATACGTGAGAAATGCTTACAGGGTGTGTGATAGAAGTAGGTTTGTTTTTCACAATCTATATTTTACTTAGAATCCCGTATATGAAGTGAGCTTTTGTTAAAATAACAGGCTCATAACTTCCAAGGATTGGTAGAGAAATATTCAAGGTTTCCTTATCAGACTGTGTGCTGGACAGCCAGCAACACATTTCTAACTGAAGCTTATTATTAGAAACGCTGCGTGTGAGCTATCTAATGAAATGCATTTTATACATGTTTAAGTATAAGTACTGTAAAGGAATACAGCATAATGCAACTCTTTACTCATTTTCTGGATTTTAACATTCTATAAAGTGACAAAAGAGAAAAACAAATTGACTAGCATTCTTATTATGTGTCTGAATTATTGTTAACACAAAGACTGAGGTCCAAAAGGTGGTAAGCCTATTTTTCCGCATGTGGTAATTCAAATTACCACATGTGGTAAAACATAAAATACATGTTTTTTCTTGGGAATTGAGTTTTAAGAAGTACTAGGCGTGTGTGTGAGTACAACTGTTTGGTGTTGTGAAATAATCAATGTATTTTGAAACACAGCCTACAGGGTATACAAGTGACAATGTAGATAAAATATCACAGGAGAGCATGAGCTAATTATTCAGAGTGTACTAAGTCCAGTATTTGTTTACCGTTAGCTACTCTGATTAAATCCTTATTAGGCAGTGTTATGAAATTAGTCTCACCACTATAAAATATTCCCTAACAAGTTTACCACAATATATTGCCAAGAGATAAGAAAATGCCACCATACCAAAATACCACAAAATACCACAAGATACTAAATAGAGGCCAACATTTTTTTTAAGTTGGCTGGGAACCGGTAAAATAATTACTGGACATGGCCTTGCATCACAAAGCATAAACATATTGTGCACTCATTAACTGAATTAGTGTTGTGAGGTAGTGTAATACTGTGTACTGACTTGACACTTGTTATAGTGTTATTGGCTATAGTACTACCATGTCCCAGATTTAGGCTGAATTTTCTGAATTGTCAGATTACCTCGAGGCAAAGCTTTATGCAAATTGGTCCTCTGAAAATGTGACAATATGGAAAAGCATGATTAGTACAGAAGGAGAAAAAGAGACATTTGAAGGTATTTTGGATGAAGGAAGCATTGTGCAGTTGTGTCTCCTTTGCCTGTTCCTCACCAGCACACACAGAGAAGTACTGCATCATTAGACAGTGCACAACACTTTGGTTTCTGCTACACAGATCCATAAAGAGGCAAGGGAAATACAGTGAAGTCATTAGCAAATTACAATGCAGCTTAGACAATGAATGTGATCAAGTGAAGAAATTTAAAGCAGAATTAAAACAGAGAGAGCTATACACGGAACTGCAAGCCAAATGTAGAGATCTTGCTACTCAATTGGCTCAGAGAGAGAGAGAAACAACTTAATGAGAGTGAACAAGAATTAACCCATCTAAAAGCAATATTGGATGATATAAGCCAAGATAAAGATGTCGCAGTTTCCCGAAATGCAAACCCTTAGAGAAGATAACAGGGAGAAAAATAAAGAACTCCATGCTATGGAACATTAGATGTTTAAATTACTGGAAGAAAATAAAAATAAAAAACAAAGCACTTGATCATTGTCAGAACAAATCTATGAATTGCCAGCAATATTCAATAAGGTCAGGGATGAGAATTCTGCTGTCTGTCATGAAGCAGAACAGCTTCATTGAGATTGAAAGAACCTGGAACACCAAATATATTTTTCTCAAATCTCAGGAAAAAGCAACAGGGTACTACAATCCCTGGAGCTAAACACAATCACAGCCCTAGTCAAGAAATCTACCATCAGCTGTCCCCTTGGCCAGCCCTGGTTATAACCCAATAGTAGGGTCAGAATCACCTACACATATGCACTGTCATGATGCCTACCTCCAAGGAGCCAGGTCCGACCCAGCAACCCCAGAGGCAGGCATCATTTCCCCCAGGGAAGTGCCAGCGGGCCCAAGCTGGGGCCCTTTGGACACATTCCTGGCGCCTTAGGCGCCAGGCTCATGTTGGACCCCTGTCCTGGCGCCAGCTCATAAAGCTAGACATGTGTTCAAGTGTTTTAAGGTGCACTTACCTGATGCAGACCATGCTGCTACATCCAGGCCCTCTTGAGGCCTGAATGGAACTACTTTTCCTGTGGAACTACTTTCCCCTGGGTGTGGTTGGGGAAGGGCACATACCTTATCGGTGGAAGGATACATGCCTGGAACTTCTTCCAAAGCTATTTAAACCACGCCCGATCAGCAACTCATGCTTCGCGTTGTTCTGCTCCTCGCAGCTGGACGCTCACCGTGTCAGCTCCTGCTTCTGGACTTCAGCCACGCCTGTCAGCATCCTGGGTCACCTGCTAAGAGAGAATTGCAGAGAAAGAAGACCTTACCTTCTAAAGCTGCATCACGGAGACTTCACACCGACGATCCTGAAAGGGAAGACATCATTTTAAAAGCATTTCGCTTCGATCGCTGCAGCGCTGCATTTCACTCACCTTTCCTGGGCACCTCCATCTTCAGCAGCGATCATCGGGATCCGCAGCCACTTCCCAGAGCCTAGAGAGAAAAAGACAAGAACACAAGGTGAGAGAAGGAAGGGAATAGGAAAAGCTCAGTTTCCTTCTAAGACTTACCTGTTGGGTCATTCCCATTTCATTTCGGGTCCTGCCGCTTCCTGGCATTCCGGACCCCGGCCCCTATGGGGAAAAAAGACAAAGACATTGAATGAGCGAATGCAAAGAGATTACCCGAACGCTCATCCAGAACTTACCTGTCATTTACTGGAACTGCACGTTTCACTTCGGGTCGGCGCCATATCTCCGGCATTCCGAACCCCGGCCCCTAAGGGGAAAAAGACATAAGCGTTAGCGCTTGCTGCAATAAGACAATGAACATTATTATTAAGCTTGAACTTTTGAACTTGCTACAGAACTCTTACAGCGCCTTACCTGAATAGTCAAGCTTATTTGAACTCCCATCAAACCTCAATCCAGTGAAGTAACTGGGTTTCAACGCGCCCCTGCATCAGAAGCAGGATGGAGAACTCATCCTTCCAGACCCTAAGGTGAGACTTCACGGGGAATCGAGGAAGGGTATCGTGGAGGGTTGGAAGGGAGTGGGAGGCTTGAGCATTATTCCGTCAGTAGGTAATACTCCCTTTTCACGCACAGGGGAATATTCCTGCGAGCCAGTGAGTCCATGTTCAGAGTCCTGCGCTTCACCATAGAAGAAGCATCAGCACTCGAAGCCAGACCTGCGCCTCCGTGGGAATCAGGTAAGCGTGACAGAACGCGAAGCCTACCCACAATTTCCCACCCGGGCGCTATGGAGACTTCCGAGACAGATCAGCTGCCCCAGCTTTTGGGGGAATTACGGGCAGAAGTGCACTCAGCCCGCCAGGACACTAACGCTCTCAAAAGAGAACTGATCCTATCCAAGGAAAGAACAGATGACCTGGCCAAAAGGTTATTGCAGGCCCAGGCAGGGCACACTCCTTTACCTAATTCCGGAGATACTTCCACATCAATGGGTTTGAATAACCCGGTACAAATCAATCTACCTGGACACATGCCTTTGGCCCCGCCTGTACGTTTTGCGGGGGATCCCAAGAAATATGCCGTCTTTATGAACCAATGTCGTTTACACTTTCTATGCAGACCCGGGGCCTTCCCTAACGACCAGACCAAGGTAGCCTTTATACTATCTTACCTCAGTGGCAGTGCTGCCGATTGGTCTATTCCATTGGTAAATCAGGATGATCGCATTCTCCAGAATTTTCAGGGTTTCCAGGCCAGCATGGAAAGATTGTTTGCTCGACACTCTCAAGGACAGGCCCTTGATAACAAACTGCTATCCTTACGACAAGGTAATCAGGATCTTCTGTCCTACGTTGCCACCTTTAATAGACTGGTTGTGGAACCTGGATGGCCAGAAAACAAAAGGATCACATTTTTTCATCGAGGCCTGCGCCGAGAGCTTAAGATTGTTCTAGCTCAGATAGTAGATCCACCCCAGGTCTGCGCAGACTACATAGACTTGGTGGTTCAACTTGATCACAGACTTCAAAATAGAAAAGCAGATCGGTTCAAGTACGAACCCGAGTACCGATCAAAACCCACGCTAACTCCAAGAGTACCGACGTATCCGAACCTATGCAAATCGGCGGTGTTAAAGGACCATTAACACAGAAGGAACGAGAGAGAAGGCGGCAAATGCAACTTTGCCTGTATTGCGGGACTTCCGGTCACTTTCTTCGAAATTGTCCGGTTAAACCACCTAAGAAGGTGGTTGGAGCCACAGATAACGATTTATTGACACCTGATTCGGGAAACGACCTAGCCCGACAAGCGTAGGGGTCCGCTTGCCGAGCTTGAAAACAAACTCTTTGACCTCGCATTTTGTCATGCCAATGGTGCTCGTGGACCCAAAACAGCCTCAGCTGTTGTATGCTATAAAAGCATACATCGACAGTGGAGCTATTGGAAATTACATAGACCGTGAATTGGCTTCCAGGATTAAGCTCCCTCTCCGCCCGAAAGCAACCCAAGATGTCATTACTACAGTAGATGGGACCGAAATAGCCTCAGGGCCTGTAACGCATTCCACTGTTGAAATGACACTGGTGGGTCAGGATGGACATCGGGAAGCAATCGTGTTTGATGTGATCAAGGCCCCACAATTTCAAGTAATTCTTGGAATTCCTTGGTTAGAAACACATAATCCCAGAATTGACTGGCGAGCAAAGAAGATAAGTTTTCCTGATTGTGAACCAACTTGTTACCCAAGAAATCCAGTTATGGGTCTAGCCTCAGCAACTTCCACCCCTGTACAGCTACCGTCAGAATACCAAGAATTCCAAGACGTTTTTCAGAAGGAACAGGCTAACACGTTACCTCCCCATCGGTCTTATGATTGCCAAATCGATCTGGTACCCAATGCTCAACTACCTTGTAGTAGGATTTATGCTCTTACGGAACCTGAGAACCTACATTTGCGTCAGTATTTAGATCAGTACCTAGCCAATGGTTTTATTCGCCCGTCCAAGTCTCCTGTCTCCTCAGCTCTGTTCTTCGTGCCGAAAAAAGAGGGCGACCTTAGAACATGTGTAGACTATCGCGCTCTAAGTCAAATAACGATTAAGAATCGTTATCCTCTGCCCCTGATCCCTGAGCTTATCGACCAGGTGAAAGACGCTTGTGTGTACACCAAGTTAGATCTCCGAGGAGCTTATCACCTGGTGCGTATAAAAGAAGGCGACGAATGGAAGACTGCATTCTGCACCAAATTCGGGCTCTTCGAATATCAGGTGATGCCCTTCGGTTTGTGCAATGCACCTGCCGCCTTTCAGTACTTTATGAATGATGTTCTTCGGGAACTTATTGACGTCTGTGTCATTGTTTATATTGACGACATCCTGGTGTACTCCTCTTCAGAATCCGATCACAGAAAACATGTTAGGGCAGTTCTTGAGAAATTGCGCCAGCACAGACTATTTGCAAAGCTCGGAAAATGCGTTTTTCATACCACAGAAGTGGAGTTTCTCGGATTCATCCTGACACCTCAAGGAGTCCGAATGGACTCGCGAAAGGTGGACGCCCTCCTCAAATGGCCATCTCCTAGCTCGGTGAACGGAGTTCAGAGCATGCTCGGCTTCGCCAATTTCTATCGAAGATTCATCCCGGAATTTTCCCGAACAGTCCAACCCATCACAGCTCTCCTAAAGAAAAGCAAACGCTTTGAATGGACTCTTGAGGCTGAACAAGCCTTTCAGGACCTGAAAACCAAATTCACCTCTGCAGCTATGTTGAAGCACCCGCACCCAGATCTCCCTTACATTGTGGAAACCGACGCATCCAGTTCGGCCATGGGAGTTGTCCTTTCGCAAAGAGACCCAGAAACTAACCAACTACACTCTGCGGCCTTTTGGTCCAGGAAATTTTCTCCTCCTGAAATCAACTACGCAATTACCGACAAAGAGTTACTGGCTATTAAATCTGCTTTCAAGGCTTGGCGTCACTACCTTCTCGGGGCAAGACACACCATCACCATAATTACGGACCACAGAAATTTACAGTATTTAAAGACGGCCAAGTCTCAATCTTCACAACAACTCCGATGGGCTCTATTCTTTGCAGAATTTGATTTTGTAATTACCTATCGCCCTGGCTGCAAGAATGGTAAAGCGGACGCCTTATCCCGGATTGGCATAGAAGAACCCAATTCGAGTTTAGAACCTGTGCCAATCATACCTGAACAAAGAATCTTAGGCCTAACTTCATTGCAAACTATTGAGGACATCCAAACGCAAGTAAAACAACATCTAGACTCTTCAGCCTTACTGGAATGGAGTCAAAAGGGTCCTCATTACACCGCTAAGGATGACTTACCCTACTTCCAGGAGCGGTTGTTTCTGCCTAGTAAAGAATTGCAAGAACTTGTTATTGCCCATCATCATGAATCATTAATGGAAGGACACCCTGGTATCGCTAAAACGGAGGAAAAAATCAAACGCCACTTCTGGTGGCCTTCTTGGAGAAAAGACATAAAGGGCCTCATTACGACCCAGGCGGATTTCGCGGTGCTAAATGCACCGCGAAGCATGGCGGAAAGCCGCCGATAGCGCCATGGGGGTTGGCGGATTTACCGCCCCATTCCGACCTCGGCGGAGCGGTAAATCCCCAATCCCCATTCTGCCCTTCCCCATTCCCATTTTTGCCCCATAGGGTATAATGGGAGTGGGGAAGGAGTTAATTACGCCACCGTAAAATACGGTGGCGTAATTAACAACGAGGTCCCGTAGCGCCATGGTTTTCTCCGGCTGGTAAAACCAGGCGGAGAAAACCTCCATGGCGCTACGGGAACTCGTAGTATGGCGGAGAGGTACGCCATGCACTACGCTGGCGTAATACCCTCTCCGCCAGGGTCCTAATGAGGCCCAAAGGGCCTCATTACGACCCAGGCGGATTTCGCGGTGCTAAATGCACCGCGAAGCATGGCGGAAAGCCGCCGATAGCGCCATGGGGGTTGGCGGATTTACCGCCCCATTCCGACCTCGGCGGAGCGGTAAATCCCCAATCCCCATTCTGCCCTTCCCCATTCCCATTTTTGCCCCATAGGGTATAATGGGAGTGGGGAAGGAGTTAATTACGCCACCGTAAAATACGGTGGCGTAATTAACAACGAGGTCCCGTAGCGCCATGGTTTTCTCCGGCTGGTAAAACCAGGCGGAGAAAACCTCCATGGCGCTACGGGAACTCGTAGTATGGCGGAGAGGTACGCCATGCACTACGCTGGCGTAATACCCTCTCCGCCAGGGTCCTAATGAGGCCCAAAGTCTTTTGTATTGTCTTGCGGAATTTGCGCCCAAAACAAGGGTGAAAAAAAGGCCAGCCGGCCTACTTCAACCCTTGGATATTCCACCGGCACCATGCCACACCTTGTCAATGGACTTTATAACTGACCTGCCTCCTTGTGCTGGTTACAACACTATCCTTGTAATTGTGGATCTATTCTCCAAAATGGCCCACTTTATCCCTTTAAAAGGTTTGCCTTCAGCTTCCACCTTGGCCAAGGAATTTCTGGAGAATATAGTTCGCATACATGGTTTCCCTTCCATATTAGTCTCGGATCGAGGAAGTCAATTTATCTCCCATTTTTGGAAGAAGTGTTGCCAACTAGCACAAATAGATGTGCGGCTATCCACCAGCCACCACCCCCAGACCGACGGACAAACCGAGAGAACCAATCAGACTCTCGAGCAATATCTTTGGTGCATGTTACATCAATCCGAGTTAAATTGGAAAGACATCCTTTGGATCGCAGAATATGCATACAACAATTCAGTGCATTCTGGAACCGGACAAACTCCTTTTTATACTTTGTATGGTCACCATCCTCGGACCTCTGATCTAGATCCACCTCTGACCCTGGAAATGCCCGCAGTAAATCATCTGCATTCCACAATAACCCAAGCCTTCAAAGAAGCTGCAACTCATTTACAGCAAGCCAAGTAAAAGTATAAAGAAAACGCTGATTTGCACCGAAGTAAAACTCATCCTTACCAAGTAGGAGATCAGGTATGGCTAGCAACGAAACATTTACCCCTCAAGGGCCCGCGAACCTTCAATCCCAGATTCATAGGACCTTATCCCATCAAGGCTATAATCAATCTTGTGGCCTTTAAACTGGATTTACCGTCTAACATGCCTATTCATCCAGTTTTTCATGCATCACTTTTTAAGCCAGTACAACTAGGGAACCGACTGTCCAAGCCTCCAGACCCAGTTCAAATTGAAGGGGAATTAGAATTCGAAGTTAAAGACATTTTAGACTCCAAGGTGTTAAAGTCCAAACTCTTCTATCTTGTTGACTGGAAGGGATATGGACCTCAGGAGAGATCGTGGGAGCCTAGTAACCATGTTCACGCACCTCGATTAATACAAAGGTTCCACCGGAGATTTCCGAACAAGCCAAAACCCCCGGAGGGAACAACCTTGGGAGGGGCCTTGAGGGGGGGGTACTGTCATGATGCCTACCTCCAAGGAGCCAGGTCCGACCCAGCAACACCAGAGGCAGGCATCATTTCCCCCAGGGAAGTGCCAGCGGGCTCAAACTGGGGCCCTTTGGACACAGTCCTGGCGCCTTAGGCGCCAGGCTCATGTTGGACCCCTGTCCTGGCGCCTTAGGCGCCAGGCTCATAAAGCTAGACATGTGTTCAAGTGTTTTAAGGTGCACTTACCTGATGCAGACCATGCTGCTACATCCAGGCCCTCTTGAGGCCTGAATGGAACTACTTTACCTGTGGAACTACTTTCCCCTGGGTGTGGTCGGGGAAGGGTACATACCTGATCGGTGGAAGGATACATGCCTGGAACTTCTTCCAAAGCTATTTAAACCACGCCCGATCAGCAACTCACGCTTCGTGTTGTTCTGCTCCTCGCAGCTGGACGCTCACCGTGTCAGCTCCTGCTTCTGGACTTCAGCCACGCCTGTCAGCATCCTGGGTCACCTGCTAAGAGAGAATTAGAGAGAAAGAAGACCTTACCTGCTAAAGCTGCATCACGGAGACTTCACACCGACGATCCTGAAAGGGAAGACATCATTTTAAAAGCATTTCGCTTCGATCGCTGCAGCGCTGCATTTCACTCACCTTTCCTGGGCACCTCCATCTTCAGCAGCGATCATCCGGATCCGCAGCCACTTCCCAGAGCCTAGAGAGAAAAAGACAAGAACACAAGGTAAGAGAAGGAAGGGAATACGAAAAGCTCAGTTTCCTTCTAAGACTTACCTGTTGGGTCATTCCCATTTCATTTCGGGTCCTGCCGCTTCCTGGCATTCCGGACCCCGGCCCCTATGGGGAAAAAAGACAAAGACATTGAATGAGCGAATGCAAAGACATTACCCGAACGCTCATCCAGAGCTTACCTGTCATTTACTGGAACTGCACGTTTCACTTCGGGTCGGCGCCATATCTCCGGCATTCCGAACCCCGGCCCCTAAGGGGAAAAAGACATAAGCGTTAGCGCTTGCTGCAATAAGACAATGAACATTATTATTAAGCTTGAACTTTTGAACTTGCTACAGAACTCTTACAGCGCCTTACCTGAATAGTCAAGCTTATTTGAACTCCCATCAAACCTCAATCCAGTGAAGTAACTGAGTTTCAACGCGTCCCTGCATCAGAAGCAGGATGGAGAACTCATCCTTCCAGACCCTAAGGTGAGACTTCACAGGGAATCGAGGAAGGGTATCGTGGAGGGTTGGAAGGGAGTGGGAGGCTTGAGCATTATTCCGTCAGTAGGTAATACTCCCTTTTCACGCACAGGGGAATATTCCTGCGAGCCAGTGAGTCCATCTTCAGAGTCCTGCGCTTCACCATAGAAGAAGCATCAGCACTCGAAGCCAGACCTGCGCCTCCGTGGGAATCAGGTGAGCGTGACATGCACAAACATTCTTGCCCACAAGAGAATATCAATGAGTGACAAAATGACACATAACAGAATGCACCATGTAGTCCTTTAAAAATTATGAAATGTATCAAGACTTTGATTAAACCACTCAAAAACGGAGTCAATTGTTGCATGGAAGACCATTTAGAGACCGGTCTTGATATATTCAAAGCCCTTCAAATCCCTAGGGAACAGTATAAACAGTACTTTCACCTCACTCTAGATGCAGTATCTGCTAGTATCATTTGTGGTCTCAATGAACAGGGACATTTGTCATGGGCAGACTTTGAGAAGGAGATTAGACATCAATGCTCACCTTACCAGTCTATACAGGATTCCAAGAAAGCTGCTTATAGTATGACAGCAAAGCAAAATGAGTCACCTCGCCAGTTCTTTCAAAACCTAAAAATAAAATGTTCATGCTTTGATGTGACATTCAACAGTAACTCTGTAGGATTTAAAACTGCATACTTTTGTGGGCTCCAAGAAAAAATGGTCTCCCAGTTAATTCATGAATTTGAAAGCGAAAACTCCTAGAATGGATAAAAGAACAGAGGACCAAACTGTATGAAATGATATTTGGTCAGAAAGAGGAGGGTCCTAAGAATAAAGAGGCAAAATCAAAGTCTAAGGAATCCACACAAGCGATCTTGGAGGTAAAATCTGTAAAGATGCCACTAGAATTAGCCTAAACTCAGGCAAATAATGACATGAAACCTAGTCAAAGGGGTGTGGCTCCACAGATGACATCACCGCAAACTCCTATGTTTCAATCCATTGATCTCAGTGATAAAAATTCTTACATTAGCCCTAGATATCTTGGTAGTTCTCCCAGAGTGGGATTTCCCCATGATATTCCATGCCTAAATAATAATCAAAATCAAATGTACAATGGGCCATACCAGACACTAGTGTACCAGAGCAGATATGACCCTAAAACAATATTATATGGCCACCAAGATAGACCAGGATATGTGCATAGATTCATTGAAAATGGAAACCACCATAGGGAACAGTTCCTACCAAATGAAAGAACAAATATGTATTATGTAACTTGCCAATATAATCAGTCACCACCACTGGTCGACCAAGGTCAAAGGATGGTCACTTCACGTTCTCCACCTCCTGTGTCACGTGAATTCAGAAGTAACACAAATAGAAATCAATCTCCTGAAAGATATCAGAAAAGGTCTAATCAGGGCGAGTTTAATCATTACCGACCCAGACCACAAAGAGAGGAATTCAGAGGCATGGATAGATTTCAATGCTTAGAGGCCGAAGTGAAAATCTTGCCTGAACAGATTGGAAAATGATGTGCAGTCCAAAAGCAACAGCCAAGTGAAGGTCCAGAAGGTCATAGGAGTGATCTTGTGCGTAACGACAAGTGACTAGCTAATCAAATCTGCCCTAATGAGAACACAAATGCCCATGCATCACCCTTGAATAAAAATACAGAATTACTTGCTGATTTAAAAATGAGAAACAAACAAATGAAAGCGAAACAGGGAATTTCAACACACACAAAAAGGGAGTGTGGTTCAATTTAGAGTTGAACCAAACCATTCAGGTGTGTGATGATGAAGAACAAAAAGGGGAAAATGAACTCGAAAACCCCAAAGAACAGAGAAGCAGATTTAAAAAGAGTATCCAATGTGAAAATGAAACACAAAAACAAAGAATTAGGATCAGCAGATAGATTATCCTTAATTGATAATCAAGATACTGTTGATACCCACGCAGAGGAAACAATTGCTCAAAATGTGGGTGCAGGTCAGTCACCTGAGGAGTATTTTTGACCACAGATATTCCAAGGGACAGAAATGGCAGGCTCCGTACAAAACACAGATAAGTGTCACATGACAGAAGCTGACATACCGTAGAGATGACACAGACAATCAGAAAGGCACAATGAGAAATTGTGGTGTGAATGCTAGTGGGTCCAAGTCAGAGGGGCAGTCAATGGCTACACTGCAAGTGGGTTCTGAGCCCAGGAGAATAGACAAAGAAATTGAAAATGAAGTGGGCAAAAGGCAGGTAAAATGTCATTTCATATGACCACCATTTCATAGCAAAACTTAAAAAAAGAGCTAACAAAAGTAAGTCCTCAAATTAGTAAAAATTCACATTTTTTATGCATATCAGAAGAGGTTGGTAATAGTCACTATTCTCCTATCACTATTAAAAATGTAATGCATTTGCAATGATTGGCACAGGTGCCCAAGCAACAATAATGTCAAATTAATTGGTGAAAGGCATCAATAAAGGGAGATCCCCACAAAATCATGTAAAGGTGAGACAAAATGAAGGCCCTGTGCAAAACCTCAATGGGTAAGAAATACCTATTGAAGATGTCACTGAAGTTGACATAAAGATAGGGATGCATCGGATGAGACAGGAATTGTTGTTCACACCCATTAATGAAATCCTCTTTCTAATAGGGACAAATTGCCTGAAGAGTTTAGCGACTCTCCAAAGAGACACTTCCACACAGTTAGAGGAAAGTACAGAGGTTTCTCCTTTGGAGGATTTCCCTGAGTTTTCTATAATGGTATATGAGCAGATTCAAGCTACAGATGATTGCACAAATGACGAAGAAAAAGACCAATTGAGGAGAATATTCATGGAGTTCAAATATTTTTTTGCCGAGGATGCATATGACTGTGGGCTGACCGATTTGCATGTGGCCACACTACCAGAGGACATGGTAGGGAGCCAGTATTTGTGCGGCAATAGAGGTTACCCCTAGCATGTTTGGAATCACTAGCTGAAAGAATCAAGAATTTAGAATTTAGAGGAATCATTGTGCCTATTCATAGTACATCAAATACTTCTATTTTAGGTGTGATAAAACCCAGTGGCCAATGGCACTTGTGTGCAGATCTACGAGAATTAAACACACAGATACCTATCTCAAAGTGGCCTCTTCCATTCATTGATCAGGGCCTTGCACAGGCTCAAGGGTCAACAGTGTTACCCACCTTAGACCTTACAGCTGGATTCTGGTATATGCCACTAGCTGAAGATATTCAAAATGTATTTGCATTTTCATTTGACAATTCACAATATACATGGTCCCGGCCCCCTTTTGGGTATGTCAATAGTGTGAATGATTTTGGGATATTCCTGAGCAAGGCACTCCCGGATGCAGCTGAAAGCGGAGCAAAAGTCTATGTGGATGCTAATAAAAAAATGAAGATCTAAAAGCCATTTCAAAGAAATTAGACAAGTACTGAGTCAGCTACAGAAGGCTGGGGCAAAAGTGTTTTGAAAAATCATGTGTAAAACCCACAAAAGAGGTAAGTGGAAGGAAGTTACAACACAAAATGTATTGACAATTATGCAGAGATTACACAACCTTTGACGATATTACTTAAGCAGGGTCCACCCTGGAAATGGGAAAAGGAAGAAAGTGAGGCATTGGCCGTGCTAAAAGGGTGTTTAATGAAAGCACCATGTTTGGCATATGATATGATTTGGCATTTATAATGCGCCTATTCACAAGTGTTTCAAGGCGCAACGAGGCAAGGGAGGGGGAACAGAGGGAAGACAGACAGCAATCTTACTAGGCCAGGTGTCATTCAGATTGCGCAAGTGCAAGGTAGGGTTGGAAAAATGAAGGTGCAGAGGGAGGGGCGAAGGGGAAAGTGAAGTACATGGGATAATAAAATAACAAGATAAATAAAAGAACGGCCAGCTGCTGGCAAGTGCAGGGTGAGTGCAAACATAAGTGCTGGTGGGGGGACTGTAGGGACACGGAAAACAGTCCCCAGGTGCAGGGGTTGCCAGGGAGGAAGTGCAGGCATGCAACAGGTGGGCTAGAGCCCGAGGTCAGATGGGTGGCCAAGTTATCCAAGGAAAAACCAGGATTTCTTTGTAGAAATAGGATTCACAGATCAATATATGTCAAAATATGATGCAAATAACAAAACCATTGCACATGCTAGCAAAACATTGTCACAGGTAGAAATTTTGTGAATGTGAAAAAGCACTTCTAACCTCTGTCTGGCCATTACAACATTTCCGCCCTTAATTCAAGGGCATCGGGTCATTTTTTAAACAAATCACCAGCCACTGCAATTTTTGTAAAGTAAGAGGATCAGATCAGGGAGTTTGGCCCAGTCAAGAATAATTTCATAGACATTACCACTTCAGGGATTTCCAGTAAAAGTGAGATATGGACAAAACAAAAAGTGCCCAGTTCCTTAAGGACTAGCAGAGTTGTATGATTGTGCAGCTGTCTGCGTGCCTGATGACACCGAGCTAGAGACAAGTTAAAATGAACTTGAGCAAACCCCACACAAGTCCTTCAACAAAGAAACATGTAAGGACTTACCAACTGTATATGTAGATGGATGTGCATACCATGTAGAAAATTATACTGAGAACAAACTTGTAGCAGGAATAGGAAATGTATGGTTTAAATGTGACAACATTCCAAGTGTAAGCATGAGCATAGACCCCAAAAGCAGTCATTGATACTAGTGGCTCTCAGGTCGACACCCTCTAAATCAACAAATCTCAGTCCCCATGAAATCTTGACAGGAAGAAAAATTGTTTTGCCAACAACACTTACTTTACAGAACAAAGGAACAGGTTCTTTTCTTGTAAATGCGTCCACAATTCATGAATATATGGAAGAATTGAGAAAGCACTTGCAAAGTGTGTTTGCATTTGCACAGCGCAATTTGAAAAATGCTGCCGCCAGTGTAAAGTCTTATTATGATAGGAAGACATCTGTGAGAGAATATGTAATAGGAGACCAGGTGTATAAATGTACCTTTGGGAAACATAAGCAAAACAACTCTAAATTTCTTGCAGCATGGCAAGGGCCATGTAGTAGTGTGTGGTCTATATAATTGCTAAAAGGGAGGGAGGATTAACAGTGGAACAGTTTGTCCATGTTAATCAAATTAAGCCCTTCCACCCGAAACATGAAGTGAAAAGACTAGAGCGAATTCACACTAGCAAGGAGTGAAAAAGTAAAGTGTGTACCTATTAATAGAATTAGCATAGCAGGTGAATAGATATACATAGTGAAAAGGTATCAAACTAATATTTGAAGAGATAAAAAGGTAAAGATATATAAAATGAGTGACCAAAAATATAAATAAGTAACTAAGAGAAAGGAGTGTTTGAGACTGAAAAGTGCTGTGTGAATTACTTTGTTTAAGGTATGTTATTTCAGATGGTCATAAAGAGATGCCCTTGCTGCATTGTATGGTGTTTTATGCATAATGTGCATTTCTACATATAATATGAAATGATTTCAGATGTCCCAGTGAGAAGTGAAAAATAAAGGGTTTGATGTACTTGAGTCTAAAGTGGTCTTTTCTTTTTACCCTAGAAAAATAATTGTTGTCCCCATCAGTGCGTCGGATACCTGGAGGATGACACTGGAATGGAGTCCCTTGGAAAGCACCCTGGACCAAAGAAGGGATTGAAGATGATGACCATGAATGAAGTCCCATCTACAGAGGATGGAGGTTCACACCAAGAACGGTTTCCTGAACAATTCCTGACTGAGCGTTAAAGACTATTTTCTTTGTATTTATTTTTTACAAAATGATTTTTACTGATTCTTACATCAGACTGAGGCCACTGGCACAGTTTTATGGACTCGTATGTGTTTCTGAAAATGTTTTCCTTTAATATTTTATAAAGAAAGATACAAAAAAATTCAAAATAATTCAAAAAGAATCATTAAAAAAAATAAACAAATGGGAGATCACCAATTAAAAGACGATAACAGATAAAGGTGATCAAAAGATAAAGATGAAAAACAATAATCTTTTGCTCAAGACTAGAGATATATGCAGCATGTTTTTCATATATGAATATTACCAATTGCATGCTATTTGTTGCTTCACTATTAAGACCAAAGTAAAATCGTGCCAAGATCGAAGCTGGGATAATTGTATGTTTGTTTTTTCCTGCAGTGATTTGGGGTTTTGTCCCATCAGATAAAAGGAGGGGGTGTAGGAATGTAGGCGCCACATATCATTATCCACATTTTAGCGAAGATTTGAATTTTAACTAGGGTCAAGGGTGTGAGACTCATATATGTGACTGAAGGGTGTATCTAAATGGATGCCAATGTACAGAACACATGCTAGAGCATAATCACTTTGCTCCACAATGCTATTTTCATGGTCTGAGTTTCACTCAAAAAATAAAACTAACATGAAACTAACATACTAATTTACGTTACCCATGTAATATATAACTCCCATAATAACATCTAGTGCAAACTATGGGGGCATTGCGAAATACAACTTCCTAAAAAGCTTGCTGTGGCTTCCAAAAACACCCTTAATGTTACACTACAGCTGGAATTGGGTCTTAGGTGTATACGTAATCAGGTTGCTCTCAAGCCTCTACTACTCTGGCTATAGAGGGTCTGGAGGTTGGGAAGAGGGAATCTGGCTGTGTCCCTGAGGGATGGCCTGGGGCATCTGTGTGTGGGTCTGGAGTGTGGGTTGGGGACATTTAGCTGTTGGCTATATATGCCACATCATATCATATCATATCAATGCATGGGGCCATCTGTGTCTGTGTCTGGAAGGAGTCATGAAGTATTTGGGTGTGGTTCTGGATGGGAGCATGGGTGCATCTGTGTGTGTGTCTGGAGTAAGTGTGAAAGCAAAAAGAGAATGTCGAGGCTGAGTATCCCAAAAGGAAATACACCAAATGCGGGTTCACAAAGATACACAGATCTTTATTCAAAGTAACTGAACAGTTTTCAAAGAAGCAAAATATCAGATAGCTATCTGGCCCTCAGTACATCACAACGAACACCAGCCCGGTCGGTGTGCGAAGTGAGTGTGGCTGTACATCAGAATGTTCGCTCTTTAATACGATTCCTAACATGATGTCCAGCCCCTCTGTACTTTAATAATTCCCAATTTTGGGTTTGTGCCGAGTTCACCTCTGACTCGCCCAGCTATATGCATACGGATCACCTTCAGTTTACATGTTCAACAAATCACAATGGCAACAGTATATTCTTGTATTTAACATAAGCCTTAGTACATATTTTAATATAATGCAGTTCAACGAGTGTTCACGTTTAGTATTCACACAGCATTGTACTTAATATATGCTCGCGGATCAGTTACGTTGGCACAGGTAATCCTCGATCTACAGGTCAACGAAGGACAAGGTCTCATTACATGACCCTAACATTTGGCCTACGGGCAGTTTAGACATTATCTTGCACTTAGGGGTCAAGACGGCCATGCTACAAACAGAAGAACACTGTCCACCATTTCAGAAAACAGGGTGACTTTGGAGCGAGAATCAAAATGGCGAATGAAGCTAAAATGGCGGCTAAATTGATCTAAGGTCAGAACCTTGCAACATGGATTTCTTCACAGAGCAACTGGGCTTAGGCCAATATGTACAACAAAGGAGGCACGATATAATATCTTGTTCAACAAACCCTCCTTTTGGCCTAAGCCAAGCGCTAAACTACTTCTAGTCACTTCACGAGTAACTCCACGTCTCAATGTCCATACACTTGAATCACTATTGGAGATATCAATTGCTATGAGGTCAGATACTAAAATTTCTTTCAGCACAAATTTATTGGAGCTCTTATCTGGAGCGTACACCTTGTGTCCCAATGAACCCATCGCCTGTGCACAACATCCTCCTAGCATCGAACACATGCCAGGGAGACATTGTATACAGCAACAAAAGAAACAACAGAACACCTAAAATAGTCAGCAAGACCGAAAATAGTTTCCATCCCCAAGATCGCAAGAAGTCCCAGAACCAAGCGCTAAGATCCCAGTTTCCCTCAGGAACACGCACTTCTGAATTTAGGACATGCAGATTCTGTATTGCCTTAAAGATAGTTGGGGAGGAATCTGTTACGAAAACACAGCAAGCGGATCCCACTAATTTACATACTCCACCACGTTCAGCCAGGATGACGTCTAATGCCATCCGGTTCTGAAGTGCTACTAACCTTAGTGCTTTCTGTTCTAGGGTCATTTTATAGAGTATGTCAGTGGTCTGTTTGATGGTCCTCTGCAGTACTCTCGCCAGTCTCCTGATATCTTCAGAATTAATTATTTGTCCCCAAAATGGCAAAAAGGATTTAGCTACATCACCCAGAACATGTGCTGAAGTGTCACCATTCTCGTCTCGCCGCGGACGAACCTTTGAAATCTCTACAGTACTGGCAATGAATACCCCGGGTAACAGGATCCCTAAATAACAAGTTCCCTGCCAATCCCTGGGCAACCATGGAAATGCTACATTACCGCAAACAAAGTAGACAGGTTTCCCTACATAGAAAGGTCTGTCCTCGCTAGTCACATTGGCAACGTTGACGCAACCTTTAAAATCACCCATTGACTGAGTAGCATTCCTTTGTATGCAGAAAGAAACTGAATCGGGGCTATGATTAACAGTGTAGGAAGGAGGTGTGGCATCCTTATTGCCCATAGGAGCCATCTTGAAAGAGGTCAAAGATTGAAAAGGATGGGACAGTCTATCAGACGGCCTAATAGAAGCAACATTAAGCTTACTCCTATTTGCAAAAAGCGAGCATCCCAGGGGCGTCAGAACACTTTTTTCGAACCCGTTCAAATTAGTCCCATTGAAGGTCCCCGAGATGACGGCCAAAGAATAGTGCTCTAAGAGAAGCATAGCTTACAGTTGTCAAAGGTAGAGGATGAATATACCAATCTAGCCCCTTATCTCCGTGTTGCGGTAAATTTGAACAGACCCAACAATTAGATTTGTTAGAAATGGCATGTGTTGCATTCATGATGAGTAGTAGTGTGTTGTTATGATAATTCTGTCTGTGCTGAGAGTCTCTAGGGGATAGAGTATGCAGATGCACGAAAGGAGCAGAAACAGTAGGTACATTTTCAGTAGGTAACGACTTCTCGAACACATGTACTTCTTCTAAATACCAGAAACCTAAAACAATGACTATTGCGAAACCAATTAACATTATCACAGGACAGCAATACGTTTTCGGGGCACACACAGTGGATTGTCCATTCTCGCAGCTGGTCACACGTTCTCTAATCAGTCCTGTACGAGCAGAAGCGGTTGCAGGCATTGTAGTGTTCAAACAAAAGCAGAAGTGTTATTTGCTGGCAACCTCCAGGTCGAGCATTTTCTTAGTCCTTCCACAAACCCTAGCCAATAGAATCCCCTTCTGTACAAATGATCGGGCCAAAAGAGGCAAGCCCTTTGATGATTTCCCTCAATGGCACAGCTGAACCGTGCAGTAGGTCTATTTCCTCGGACGCAGATCGTACCTTGTGCTTCCTGGTACTGAATGATCTGTGAACAATGTGTCTTCACTCCCTGATGGAAGCGAAGAATCAAGAGCGAAATTGGATGCAAGACCCGGAACAGCTTCCGGCAACAAAACTGTTGGAGAGTGTGGAGATAAGATGGCTGTTTCCCCTCAGGGAGAGTCTCCGACACACGCTCAATGCTCTTTACTGCTTCGAAATAGTTCTGTGTCTGCTGTAGCGTGTGACACTGGGTGTGGAATCCTCTTGGTATGCAACTTGTGGATCCAGTGTTTCCAGCCTGCTACCCGCACCGCAGTCTGTGTGACAAGCAAAACTTGGAAGGGGCCCCGCCAACGTGGTGCGAGGCAAGAAGATCGCTCAAATGATTTGATGAGGACCCACTCCCACGGTCGTATGCTGTGACCGGGACCCTCGTACCGTACAGGTAAAGCCTCTCGCACCTGGTGATAAATCAAATACAGATTTTTAGTTAACTGGCCACAATAGTCAGAGAGAAGTACATTTTCGATGTCTTGTAAAGAACGAGACTTCGGAACATTCCAAACATTAGCAGGCCTCCCCATGACCACCTCAAAGGATGTGGGTTTTGGGTGTGGATCTGAAAGGAAAGATGAAGTTATCAGGGTTTTGATCTGGAGGGATAATAGGGTAGTCTGGGTATGAATGTTAATGGAGAGTTGCACACCTGGATGTGGATATGGAAGGAAAGATGGGGGCACCTGGGAGAGGATCTGGAGGGAGGGATGGGGCCCATTGGTGTGAATCTGGAGATGAGGGGCACGTTTACCTGGTTGTGGTTCTGGAGAGAGAGATTGGGGCAACTGGGTGTCGGTCTGGATGTTGGGATGGGGAATCTAGGTGTGGGTCAGGGGGTATGAGTGCATCTGGGTAGGGGTTTGCAGGTAGAGCAGAGCACATACTGGTGGGTGCCTGGAGGGAGTTATTGTGGCACAAAGTTGTGTGTCTGAAGGGATGCATGTGGTCATCTGGGTGTATGTCAGGAGGGAGTCATGGGCATCTGGGTGTGGGTCTGGAGGAAGAAATGATATTTCTAGGTGGCTATCCGGGTGAGCTATAGTGGCAACTGGGTGTATCCAGAGAGGGGAAGAGGGGAATCTGGTGTGGGTATGGAGGGTGACATGATATGATACGATGATATGATATGGCATTTATAACACGCCTATGCACAAGTGGTTCAAGGCGCGTCGAGACAAGGGAGGGGGAACAGAGGGAATACAGAGCCAATGATCTTACTAGGCCAGGTGACATTGAGATTGCGCATGGGTCATCTGGAGGGAGAGGGGAATTTGAGTGTGGATCTGCTGAGAGGGATGAGAATATCTGGGTACAGATCTGTTAGGAGGCATGGTGACATCTGGGTGTGGGCCCAGTGGAGAAATGGGTGCATTTGGGTGTGTGTCAGGAAGGAGTCATGGGACATCTGTGTGTGGGTCTGGATGGAGGAATGAGATTTCTAGGTGGGTTTCTGGGTGAGCTATAGTGGCAAATAGGTGTATCCAGAGAGGGAGACAGGGCATCTGGTGTGGTGTAGATGGTGGCATGGGGCATCTGGTGGTGAGGGGTATCTGAGTATGGCTCTGCATAGAGGGATGAGGTTATCTTCTACAGATCTGTTAGGAGGGAGGCAGGAACCTGCATTTGTGTCTGAAGGGAAGGAATCTCGGCTCTTGGGTGTGTATCGGGAAGGAGGAATGGGGCATCACAGTGTGGATCTGGTGGAAGGATGGGTTTGGTAAGTGGGTGTGAATCTGGAGGAAGGGGGTCAAGGGGAATCTGGGTGTTGGTCTGGAGCGAGCTTTGGGAGCAGTTGGGTGTGTATATGGAGTGAGGCATGGGGCATGTGGGTGTGCATGGGGAGGGAAGGTGGCAACTGGCTGTGCATCTGGAAGGGGGGAATAATGGGGCCATCTGGATGTGCATATGTAGTGAGTGGTGAGGCATCTGGCTCGTTGGTCTGAAGGCAGTCAATGGGGCATCTGGCTGTGGTTCTGGAGGGATGGATGGATGGGACAACTTGTGGATCTGGAGGGAGGAATAGGGTAATTGGGGTGTAATATGGAATGAGGCATGGGGCATTTGGGTGTGATTCTGGAGGAAGACATGGAGCATCTGGGTGTGGGTCTGGAGAGAGGCGTGTGACATGTAGGTGTGTTTCTGGAGGAAGGTATGGGGGCCTACGGGTGTATCAAGAGAGGGAAATGGGGGCATCAGGGTGTGGGAATAGATGAAGGCATGAGGCATCTGGATGGGGCATAGTATCTAGGTGTGGATCTGCAGAGAGGGATGCGGTTATCTGGGTGTGGATACTTTGGGAGGGAATCAGGAACAGTTATGTGGATATGGAGGGAGAGATGGTGGCTCTACATTGTGCATCTTGAGGAAGGGATTGACATAACAGTGTGGATCTGGTGGGAAGGAGGAATGTGACATCTGGGCATGGATCCATGGATTCTTTGCTGATGCTCCTAATTTTGTAGAAATAAATACTAGTTTCACTTGCAAAAGTTTCTTGAGCCTTTTTCCCTAGCGGGTTGTATTTTTTCTGGTGTGAGAGTAAAGGGGCGTGCCTTCATTAGTGCTGCCTACAAAAAGTTAATACAGCCTTCAAAAATTGTGAAAACCTTAAGCAACATTGAAAAGCACACACATTACCTACCTCTACGAATGTTCCAGATATAAAGTATACTGTGCAAACACAAGTGTAAGGAAAGCAGATCTGGAAACTGTAAAAGGTACTCATTTAAGTCAATGGCCCTAATTATGACCCTGGCGGTAGCCGTGCCAGTAAATACCGGAATCATGAATTTACCGGCACCCACTCGCAGAACTCATAGTTTTCCTGTCTGGTAACAACAGTGCCGGTAACTTACCATTGTTACCAGACCGGCAAACTTGTAATGAGACCCAATGTAATCATAGACCTAAAACAGGCTTGATTGATACAAATGTGCACCTAACATTCCCTTTACTGGCCACCCTTGTTCAACAATCTAAAATCTATTTTCCTGCTTTACTAGTGTATACATATTTCGTTCAAAGCTTTTCATTTGAAACACTAAAGGCTGAAATTGTAATGTCTGAAGTAAAACCTTTGGACATTCTGTATTTGGTATATGGTAAAGTGCAGTAATTGAAATTAAAGTTGTCCATCTGTGGCAAGAATCTGGTTGTTTGGTTTATCATGTTAAATGGTGTTTTCCTTCACTGCCCTCTTGACATCCTGCTGCCCTATATGCCCTGCATCTCATACATTTTGCCAACTCTCCAGTTGTTCATTATATTTTGAAAATAGGAGATAATACCTATTAAACTCACTGGTAATCCCCTGATCCCATTCTATCTTTTTATCTATGTGTCCTGTTATGTTTTGTTTCAATATTCTAAGGTGGGAACACCATGTTTACCCAGCAGCATCATTCCTACGATTTACTTGGAAAGATTTAAGCTTGGAATCAAAGTCTAAAAACACCCACACATTTAAACATTTAAAAACACTTTTCAAATAATAGAACATTTCTAAAGTTTTGTAAAAAAGAAGCATCTCCTTCTACCTAAGTTGCACTTGACTTAGATTGTTATGGTGCTCTTGTTTTCTGAGCTGCCATCAATTTATGTTCCAAATTGCTCCATACCCCATTCAGTGGGAGTAACACCAAATTGCATTGAACCCAACGAATTGCCATTGCCTGTCATGTACTACTTCTTGACAAAGAACTCTCCTGCTCCAATAATTACATGCACAACGTTGTACCAAAAATCGGAAGGCCAAGATATGCCTCTCATCATTTAAACTGCACTGTATTTACACTGGCCCTCATTACGACCCTGGCGGAAATCGTGGTGCAAAATGCACCATGGAGCACGGCGGAAAGCTGCCGATAGCGCCATGGGGCTTGGCGGATTTTCCGCCCCATTCCGACCTTGGCGGGGCGGTAAATCCCCATTCCCCATTTTACCCTTCCCCATTCCCATTTTTGCCCCATAGGGTATAATGGGAGTGGGGAAGGCGTTAATTGCGCCACCGTAAAATACGGTGGCGTAATTAACAACAAGGTCCCGTAGCGCCATGGATTTCTCCGCCCGGAAAAACCAGGCGGAAAACGCTCCATGGCGCTACGGGAACTCGTAGTAGGGCGGACGGGTCCGCCGCGAATAACGCTGGCGTAAACCCACTCCGCCAGGGTCGTAATGAGGCCCACTGTATTTGATGTTTTTGAAATTGATAACATTGCTGTTACTTTTGCCCATTTAACCATAAATGCTTTTCATCATACACATGCCTTGCTTAAACAAGTAGGCTGCAATTTGTATTTGTTGAATGCAAAAGTCGAAAGGGGCAGTGTATTTTGTGCATGTTCGATGATTAGAGATAATGCACTTGTTTTTCCTCAGTCTGATAGTAAAATATGTTGACCAGCCTTCAATTAAGGAAAGCATTGACTTCAGACATTACTTAAACCCCAGTATGAAGTACAAGGGCTATTATTTTCCTTTGAAGTGACCTGAATATTTGTATAGAAAATAATGGATTGCTATTCACATTTATTTGCAGTTCTTCAAATTTCAGAAAACAGAATTGTCCCAGTGTCGGCTTTTGAAGTCAGTTCGTAAGGATGCATTTAGTGGTAATTTATTTTATTTTCCACAAGTAATTCATGCACTTCTAAAGGAACACAATACAGTAAAAAGAGGGCATGTTTATATTCTGCCATATTTTCTAGCACTTCACTGGGAAAAGGACACATATGATTACTGGTTATACGAGATAGTAATTTTTGCAAAACATTTTCAGATGTTGTTCAAGTTTCATACTTAATTTAGGATATCTCATAACTTGAAATGCATAGGCATACCTTTTTGTGTAAAACTGTATAATTGATACATTGCTGATGAAGTTGGAGCCGTTAAAGTTAAAATTGCCACCAAAAGCATACATAGGTTTCTTTTTTAGCTGTGGGATCAATCATGCTCGCTATTATGTTAGAGGAACAAATATAAGAGGACCTGCACTCCAAAGCCAGATGATTAGTGGGTCATTGTGCAGAGGTTTTTCCTGGATGGCCTGTGTTGGGCCTGTCTGATAACAGGTCACAGCAGTCATAAGTCAAACTTCTATCTGGGAGTATACTTCTCAGACTAGGGCGCCCACCTGTGTCATGGATTTTCTTGCTGATCGTTTTTCCTGCCCTGGGCCACTCTCCCTGGCCCCCAGGATTATATTTCGCCACCTTAATTGCTCCCCCATGTTTGTGATTTAGAGTCCACTTCTGAGTCAACAGAAATGATGGACCTGAGGAGAATTCTCTCACCACCACTCTTCTGGTGGAGCCTCATCTGTCGCATCTCTTCATCTCTTCTACTGACGCTTGAAGGTTGAATTACACACTGGTTTTACTCTGAAGTTTAATCACTGTGCAAAGCATGGCTAAGTGCCTACCTGTGTAAGGTTAGATGTATGGGGCTACGCTTCCATATGCTACACACTCTCTAGAAATTAGGAGGGGTGTGGGCAAATGGGGGACACCAGGGGAAACCATGCACTCCATCTTTCAGTGATTTACAGTATCCCAAAATGGGGATGTGTACAGCTGCTGTGAAAGGAATGTTTACCTGCTCCAGCTACCATTCCGTCAACAAAAGGTACTCCTGGACCAGAAAACCACCTGGCTGCACACAGGTACAGTTCCCCTCAGGCCTATGCCATCCACATCAATCCTCTCACTCCAACCTGCCCCTCAGAACCTTTCCATAGAGTGATGCCGCTGCTGCCCCGGAAAGCCCATTGGAGGGGAACTACGCTTGGTTTCTCACACATCAAGGGCCTCATAGATGAAACTCTCAGTATCTCAGTGCTTTGCGAGCGACCACGATTAGTGGTGCAGAATGTCACCCTTGTCTAGCGAGCTCCCAACTTGACATGCTGAGTGGGGGCCCAAGGTTAGGGCAGTCATCTTGGGCCTGGCTGCCCCCCTCTTCCCCCCCACACACACAGGACGTAGAGGATAGCTAACATTTAAGGGCTTCTTTTGGGATGTGTATTGCACAATGGTGAAGATGTTTGAAACTGCTTTGCCCCTGCACAACACCAATATTGTTGGAAATCTGCGCTTGAAAGGTGAAGGATGATTGAGGTAGGGTATGCTCCCCAGGAATATCTCATTTCTGTGGGACATGACCTTGACTTCTCTTTTTGGTACAAGAGAAATTATGTAGTGTTGATAAGCTAGTGTGTTGATTTGCAATCAGATGTCTCTTGGAGAAATACTTTTGAAACCCTTCAGAGTATTATTTTAGTGGACTCAATGTTTTAATCAGATGACTTCCTAATAGCCAAGTAGATGTTAGGGTTATTCACAGTTGTCGACGTGTATGAAAAGAAGTAGTGGAACTATGTTCCCTGCTGGCTTGCCTTGCTCCCCACAAACCCCATTGCAAGGCCCCCACCCACACACAATACAAACCCCCAAACAAACGCTCCTGCAGTTTAGGTGCACGTTGAGTACAGTACATTGAAGGGCAAGTTTCAACTGCTTCCTACACTTTTATTTTAAAACAAAACCATTCCGGAACTGTTTCTTTTTAAAATAAAAGTATTGGAACAGTAAAACTTAATTAATAAAAGTAGAGGAGCACTGCTCTCCACCACTCCCGCCCATTTCGACCACTGGTTATTCAGAGCCATACGTTCTAATGCCTATACAGCTCCATAAGGTTTAGAAGCAGCAGCTAGTAACCCTTCTTATGCAAAATTAATGTGAAACAAATGTTTAGAAGGTGCTTATGAATCTCACATTCAAGGTTCACTTCAGTGGATTCCGGGTGACTTGGTATGCCTATTTTCCACCAAAACCATTGGATTTTGTTGGCCGCAATCACCTTTATTAAATCGATTTATATTTTGAACTCCATTCATGATCACGAAATAAGTAGCACATATCTGCAACATTGGATTGTTTGAAAACCCCTTTTATGATATTAAGATATTCAACATAACAATCACTCAAATTATGAGCTTTAGCGTGTAGTGTAATTTTGGCTGAAGTGCTTACTCAAAGGCACAGTTCAAGTACATGTTTTGCCTGTTAGAATATTCTATGGCCTTACTTTTGTATCAAAAGTGATATGTGTTTCAAAATGTATTTAGTTAAAACAGTTTAGATACATGTTGTAGCCACTAATAGCATTGTCATTATGAGGGAGCAACAGAACACTCATGCCCAGGGGAGTGAGGCATCCCCAATTTGATTCTGATTCTGATTTCAGTAAGCAATAGGTCTGGTAGGGGCAACACGTTATGCCCTTATTCCTTTTGAACATTATGGGCCTCATTCTGAGGTGGGCGGTAAGGGATACCGGGCACCGTAAGGAGACCGGTGGCTGTAATCCCTTACCGCCCAATTCCGAGGTCCCTTAGTGGGAACCGCAAGGGACGTGTGGTCGGACCAAACATTCCTTACAGTTCCCATTAGGGGACCAGGACGCTAATTACGGGCCTGCCATTAGCAGGCCCATAATTAGCGCCTTCCCCATTCCCATTGAGCCCTATGGGGGCTCAAATGGGAATGGGGAATGGCATTTGGAATGGGGACTTAGAGGGTCCGCCTAGGGCAGAATGCCCCGGTAAGTCCCCACTCCACCAGATCGGACCAGGACACAATAATGGAGGCAGCCATGGCGCTAATAGCGCCATGGCTACCTCCAAAGACGTAATGAGGCCTTATGTGCCTACTAGAATACATAGAGTATTTGGATGATGAAAAGGGTCTCCCTTATCCATTGGTAAATCTTTCTTGTGAAATTATCCAGCTAATAGTGTATGTGGATGATCCCCAGTTAGTAGGTTAAGAATCTCTTCTCCCTGATATCTTTCTTAGTAGAGTCATGAATCTCTGCTTCAAGAGATCATGAGGTAAACTCCTGCAGGAACAAAGTGAAAAGCTAAATAACGAAAATAGGGAGGTTTCTTGAGGAAAATATGTTAGGATGGTAGAAAAATATAAATCAAGTGTTGGCATCTGTGAATTTGACCGTGGATCCAGGTTGCAATGTCCAGTCCCTCAACCAAATCGCATGGTCCTCATGTCTCTACACCCATCAGAGTAAGCTTACTTACGATCACTCAGGATGTTTTGAGTGCTGCTGTGCACTTCTTTATCTTGGCCTTTCCTGCTTATCCTGACATTGGGCCTCATTACGAGTTTGCTGGTCCGGATACAACGGTACCGGTAAGCTTGCCGGTACCATTGTACCCGGACGGGCAAACTCCGAGTTGTGCTCGTGGGTGCCTTTCATTCTGCCAGGTCTGACTTGGCGGAATGAAAGCCACCCGCGAGCACAGCTTGCTTGTAGCACAGGCACCACAATGATTGGTGCCGGTGGTACAAGCATCCCCATTCCAATGGGAATGGGGATCACCTGATTCCGGCACCCGCAAAAGGGCAATTACCGGATTCAGCGGGATCAGAATACCCTCGGTAATTGCCCATTCACAGGTTTCAGATTTTTTGCGCAAGTATGGAGGTAGCCTGCCTGTATTACGGACATGGCTATTGTGTTGTGTGCTAGGATGCTGTAGCAGTGAAACACATGCCAGAGAAAGTGCCGATATTGCTACCCCTCTTGTCCTTGTGGTCCATGCATGTGTTGCTGAGCAAAGACCAACACTTGCTCCTCTTGTGCTAGGGTTCTACTAGGTAGGACCCCCACATAGGTATTTCAGGTTTAGCCACCTCATCCTGAGTGTGGATGCTTAAATTGGGTGTTCTTCTTGTTGCTGTATGATTTTTGTTAGGCTCTCATTCATCTTCTATGAATAAGAACATGCAATTTCCCAAATGTAACATTTGCTTAAAGTACTTGATCTGTGCATTCCTTTGTGTGTAGGTCAACATTAAAGCATCCAAGCTTAACAAATTAGATCTGTGTAAGTCCATGAAATAAAAATACACTTGTAATCACTTAAATGTATGTATTCTTAGTGATCAAATGAGTCAGGTGAGATGCTAACTAAGTATGTCACATACGTTAGTGTTGCCCTTGAACTGATAGACACAAATATGGATGCAGCATCTATACAAGGATTATGTGTGGGAGTGGGAGTGTGCTGGCAGTATGAATGGGACACACTGGGCCTCATTACGAGTAGGGCGGTAAGGGATACTGGGCACCGTTAAGGAGACCGGTGCCGGTAATCCCTTATCTCCGTACTACGAGTTCCCTTAGTGGGTCCTTCCTTCAACGCCTGGTTTTAGCAGGTGTTATGGACGGTACCCGCTAAGGGACTTCAGAGCTAATAATGGTACCGCAAATTGCAGTACCGTTATTAGCTACTTCCCCATTCTCATTGAGCCCTATGGGGGCTCAAATAGGAATGGGGATTGTTTTTTTCAATGGGGATTTACCGGTCCCGCAAAGGTCGGACTGCACCGGTAAGTCCCCATTGAACGAGACCGGTGCCGGTACCGTTATTGGAGGCGGTCATGGCGCAAATAGCGCCATGACTACCTCCAATCTCGGAATGAGGCCCACTGTTTCTGGAGAATGTCTGAACGAGTTCGTATTAGGGCTGATTAAGTAGGTTAGTGAGACCACAGAGCACAGTGGTCAATTCTGATAAGCTGTGAGAGGTAGATTGTAATTTGCTGTTGCCTACTCCAATATGTGCTTTTTGTGTGGTAGATTTTCACATTTTGCCGGGGTTTTGTTCAGCAACCCACAGCCGGTCACCTGAGTTTGGATTCGTGCAGGGGTATGGTGAGGTGCTTACATACAGATGTAGTAGGAGATGTAATCAATGCTTTATTTGCGTGATGGGTTCTAAATGACATTGGTAAAGAAGGTGGAGGGCTCTACTGTAGAGTTATGAGTATCGCTTAGAGTTGGACCTTTATACTTAAATACTAGTCACATATTAAAGTTGACAACATTGCATAACCTGATGTGGGTTGCAAGGATTGCTCCACTTGCCAGTCTTAAGTTGATCCGTGCATCAACACCACAGAGCTCTTCATTGCAGCATAGCATAACGTGAGTATGACTATGGGGAAGTTAGAGTCATCAGGCATATTTCTGAAAAGTCTTGTCACAGTGGAGTGTGGCAGATGCTGTGGGTAACTGGTGTGTCTCTAGAAGGCAGTCATGGTAAATGATGTTTGTCGATGCTGACCATCCCTTACACCATCAGATTCTACGGCAGAAGTGTGTAACACACTTTTATTCTTAACTTCCCTCCTTGCATAACCTTACATTTCCTTTACATGCTCTAATACGGATATTGACTATTCTGATCAATCCTAAGCAACATGTACATATTTATTTTGTTGATTGTGCAGTAAGATAAAGCAAATAAAAATAAACTTGTGAAAGCCACGTTCTTCCTTCGTATTCGCGGTTTGTATCATTGTGTTTTTCTTTTAAACCCATCACTTATGGCATGCATGTATCTAGTTACAACACATGATAAATTGGAAATACTATCATTTAACAGTGTCGGACTGGGACATAAAATTGTCTCGGGCACCATTGACAAAGTGGCCCACAGTTGCAAATGGCTATTCATTCCCTTTGTGACACTGTTTGAATAGTAATAGATAAAATGTTATGCAAATTGGGCATTTTAAAGAATATTTATTCAGCAACACTGTTGAAAACTAATAGCCGCATAGAGTAACTCATCAAACTGGCCCACATTGGCCAACAAAGTGGCCCACTTTGACCAAACAAACAGGCCCAAAACAGCATTTTGCGTTTTTTTGGTTCAGCCATGGGCCTATTGACCTATAGGCCAGTTCACCCTGCCATTGAGTTAAATGCAGACCCTTGCAAGTGATAAAGGGGCCGATTCATGGAACAAATGTGCGCCGAAATTCGTGGCGCAAGCTTGCACAATCGTGAAAAAGCAAGTGCACATGCACGTGTGCGATTCATGGAAGGCCCTGCATGTGTTTTCCTCGGGATGTGCTCCAAATCCGCGGGTGGCGCACACGGGCGCACACGTCACTGCAACATCCCGAACGCTGTGTGCGACGCTCACAGCGAAAGCGCACAACGTTTAGCGCACACACCAAAAAGGGGCGGAACATGCGGAATGGGGAACAACGTGTGAAAATTAAGGCGTAACTGGGGAAGTAATGCTGGGAAATACACAGAACGCCCACATGCGCGCAAACAACACATGGGATCGAATACGGGAAACCTGCGCATGCTAAAAGACACAGACAGGCATAAACACGTCCGCCACATGAAGGCAGACGGAAGCATCCCCACGCAGTATAAAAGTGCACGCAAACAACAAACACGTACATACAGCTATGATGAATGTCCCATTTCTCGCAGCACTGATCGTGGGCCACCACAGGAGGAGGAGAATAGCCAGGGCCCGCATTTTATTGCCAGGACCAGCCTTTTTGGGATGCCTGATGACGATGTCTATGGCAGGTATGGGTTTCCACCTCGTATGATCCTAGACTTGGTCACTGAGTGGGAGGATGACCTCACATCACCCACCTTGTGCTCCCAAGCACTGAGCTCCTTGGAAAAGGTGCTCAATGTCCTTCTTTTTTTTGCCACTGGGTCAGTTCAGCGGACAACTGCAGTAGTTGGGGGTGTCTCACAGTCCACACAGTCACCCTGCCTACACCAGGTGTTGGCAATCATGACTGCGCGCCCCTCAGTCCGCAGGCACATATACATGTCCAGAACACCTGCAGAAAGGCAGGCACACTTTTACAGGGTGGCACACTTCCCCAAAGTGCTTGTGCCATAGATTGCACCCAGGTGGCCTTACGTCTAGAGCACATCTATCGAAACCGCAAGCACTGGCATTCCAACAACGTACACGTTGTATGCGATGCCCATGGAATCATCACCTTTCTCTATGCAAACTATCCTGGGTCTACCCATGACAGTTTCATATACAGAATTTCCGCCCTGAGCCGGGACCTGGAAGCTGGGAAGCATGGCGACACATGGCTCATTGATGATTACAAATGTCTGTGCACACGCATGCATGTCACACACAGACAAATACACAAACCCAACTAATGACAACCATCCTCACCTCCCAGGGGACAGTGCCTACGCTCTGAGCAACCACATGATGACGCCAATACGGAGCCCCACCACACCACCCCAGGTAAGATACAACGCTGCACTTATTGCAACCAGGGGCATAGTGGAGTGCACATTCGGAGTGCTCAAGTCACGCTTCCACTCCCTTGACCACTCTGGCGGGCAGCTACTATATGCACCCCCAGTAGTGTGCAGGATCATTGTGGCAGCATGAGTCCTGCACAATGTTGCAACATGGCAGGGCATACCGGTGGACATGGTGGTGCACCCACATCCCCAACCACAGGTGCTGCTCATGGGAGGGGAAAGGGCACGTGGCGAGGCAGCCCAGACCCAGCTTGTGGCCACGTTTTTCTCATAAATGCCCACCCCTGCGGAGTGCACACAGGCATGGCACATACCAGGTGACAATCGATGATGACAAAGAGACAGTCATCTGTCACAACCTTATCACCCTGAGAATGTTGCCACGGAAGTGCTACATTGTGTGCATCCCTAGCTACTTAAACATAACCAATCTTGTGTGACCAAAAGGAACACATGCAAGGTGTATATCACACCACCCCCTGCAAAACAGGCCATGACAATCAGTGGTATGTCACCCAGACCCTCCCAACCCAGATAACCCTTGTCGGCCACACCATGACATGGCATGCAACCGTAAAGAGCAAACCAAAAGCACAATACATGACTAATTAGATACGAAGTGACACGTGATAAATGGAAGGAGGCCTAAGACAATCACACCTGACATGGAATCAGATGAAATGACTGACCAACAACCTACCACACATACAAATTCATACACAAATGCATGCCACCAGCGGTACCATTAACAAAAGACAGAATGCCTGTTGGCATGCACATTGGCCAATCCAAATCTGCAAATCCCAAACCCGTGTGCTTTGTGTGTCTCCTGCAACCCACCAGTTAGCACACAGCACAGTGAGCAGCCAATGTGTTGGGGATACACCTCGAGCATCATATAAAAAGGACAAGCAACAAAAATAAACTACTGACGCATGTACACGATCCCCAAATGGTAAGTGATCATGCACTGCAGGGACACAGCATGGGAGAGAAGGTAATCTGTGTGCACGTGTGGGCATGGAAGCGTGGTTGTATGTGTGGTGGAGCATTGTGTAAGTGTGTGTGTGTCAGTAGGGACATGCACTCAATACATGCATGTGAAATCAAGTGACCCTCAGTGTCCTGTACACATCACATGTGAACATTGGCCATGTGTACACCCCAGTATGTCAAACCACAACAATCCCCTGACACCTGAAAAGTAAAGCCAACACAAGAACAGCCATTGACCAGCAGAACAAATCATGTGCATAGTACCGCACAATGAGAATGTCAGAGAGTGCCCAAACACTGTAGCCCAAGCGTACTGTCCGGCAACAAAAGGCCCTCCCTCATTTACTCATCACCATGACCTTCAGAAGAACTGTTTCTGGGGTCTGTTGGCTCCTTCCTTCAAGTCTACCTGGCTTCAGGATCCCCCTACCCCTTGGTTTCCTTGTTCTACCTTTCGTGTAAGTAGGGTCCAGCCCCCTCAGACGCCACCTTGACTGTTAAAAATACCAAATCGCATCGAGCTCTAAGGAGCAAACCCCCAAACCAGCGAAAAAGCCTGTAGCCACCAAAAAACCCTGGAAGAGTCTCCAGTAGGTGACTTGAAGTCGCTGAATATGGCCAAGCACATGCCCAAGCAGAATGATGGAATAACTACCAAGGTAGGACAGTTGAACAATGGTTCAACAGAATGGGTAGCAATTTCAGTACACAACAATCAATGAGGATGCAACAACTGATGGGCAGTGTCACAGCTCCGGTCTCCAGGCGCAGCAGTGGCACGATCCAACCAAACCCCTCTGCGGTCTGGGCGCCTGCAAGGTAAAACTTACACAGGCCTCCGAGACCCCGGCGGGGAAAGAGGGTTAGGGATCAGTTGGTTGGATAGGCATCGGTATTTAGGATAACCGGAAAGAGGGTCAGGAGAGGGGAGGTGGATGGGCAAGGGAAAGTAGTGAAAGTACAAAATACAACTATTGACAATTACACATACTCAATCAGAGAAACCATGTACTTCATGCACATTGTACAAAATGGCTCAAAAGTGAGCCAAAGAGAGACTTATCTCTAGGGTGAGTGCTGGCCTCCTGCCTGCAAACTGTCAGGTCCGGTAACGGGAGCAGTTCAATGCTGCAAAGAGAGCGTGAGTTACTATTCTGTGTGTGTTTTCCCCACGTACACATAACACCATTCATGCCTCAAACTTAGTGACTCCTCCCCAAACAAGCACTCTTGTCTGCTGCTTCGTTCGTATAGTTTTGCTTGCCCCCGTGATGGTTTATACACTGTTAATGCGGTAAGGTAGCCGCATGTGGCCCTGCGTTAAACGGAAGACCATGTGTTAAGAATCACACATGATAGAATGTGCCTTGGATGTGCTGCTAGATGCGTGTGGCGAGGTGCGACTTCAGTACAAGTTCTGTTATGCCAGCCGCGGCTTTCTATAGGCAGTGCACGTGGCAAATTGCATATGCTAATGATGTGCACTGCACCCGAGTTTGTGCGTTGCTGGGTGCCCCCCCTTCCACTGTATTAGTTTGTGGCTAGAAACGCTACTGCGCTAATAATTTTGCTTCTAAGGAGCATGGGGGACTCGAGGACATGGGCCATGCCCCCTGCGTGTGCCCCTGACAACTTGAAAAGCTTCTTGGCATTTGCTCTTCAGCATGGCTTAGCCATACTGTGCACATCTTCCCCAACGCCTGGCTAAGCTCCACAGCACTGGCGCTACTTAGCTAGCATGTGTGAGGGGCCTGGAGGAAGGTTGGCTGGGGCGTAGCCCCTTGTGCTGCTCACCTTGCTCGGAGCTCCTGGAAATGCGTCTGCTTCTGTCAGACGCCTGAGCACAAGCCCTGTGCTTCTGCTTGCCCACACATGCGCACGTACGCACCACCCAACGTGGCCAGGGTTTTGTAGTTCTTGGCCTGGTGACTGCTGAGAAAGGTAGTCTGGATGCTCCTTTTCCTGCAGAAAGGGCATACAAGCCTTTAATAAGGTTGGAAATGTTTCTGTGTGTGTGTCTTTATGCTGATTGTCACTGGGCCATGTCTGAGACCTACATCTGACCTCCTCCCACACAACCCCAGGTACTGTACCCTGACCGGTAGAGCTGGAACTTGAGTCAAAATAACCAAGGAGGCTGGCACAACTGGATGGTTGAGCTGAAACCCAATCAATCCTTGATAGCTTGAACAAAGAAAGGCAGAGACAGCACAAGTCTGGAAAGGCACAGAGAATGCGAGATAGCTGGAAACAGCTGACAGCAAGTTAATAGCCACAACAGTTGAATAGCATTGGTAAAAGCCAACAGTCAACATAAAGGCACGATGCAATAGATGAAAGACAGGAGGAATGACAGAAAGATGTTGTTGAACAGAAGTGTACTGAGGCAAACCGAGGCAGTGTAAGAGTAGGTGGAAATAACAGCCCGAGAGACGGGTGCACCGATTTGCAACAAGGACAGTAGAAGGAAGAAGACAGGGACTGAAGTCACCAGAGTGTGAAAAACAAGTAAAAGAGCAGTAGTCCAGTAGGAAAACTGCACCGTCAGGCAGCATCAAAGTCCAAGAGGGAAGACAGACACAACGTGCCGTCCAAACAGAACGGAACGTAGTAGTAGTATAGGCGGAAATCTCAGGTGAGGACTGGACCGTGAGTTGTGCCTCTTGGGTCACATTCCCAATGCATTCTCCTTTGCCACAATCCCCAGTGGCTGAAATCAACACGTACCAACTTGACATTGTCACCACCTGGCCCCCTCCCACTATCAGTGTGACTTTGACAGCCAAAGGGTGCAGGCTACCATCTACAGCATGAAGTGCATTAAGCACGTATACAGGCAAAGAAAGAACATACATCACAATCAACATCAATAAATGGACAGTTCAATAATGTACTCACCAAAATTGATTGCAGACATGCCGTGGAGAAAACATCCATAATCCCCACTAGGGGTGTTAACACAAGTAGTACAGCAGCAGACAGGCCACAGATATGACAAAAGTCCAATGCCCTTGTGTAAATGGTCGTCACACCGAACCACCCTTGCGAGTCCATGGATAGGGGAAGCAGGAGTGGCATATGTGTCAGGACCTCAAGCCGCAAACACATACAGGAGACAAGCTTGAATGGGCAAAGCTGAAACATGACAGTGGATTATTTCAAAAGTCACAAAGCACCACACCGTCACATGAATGCACAATAGACAGTTTTAAACTATATTAACTAATTAAACTAACTGATAAAAAAGAAAAATGCCCACATATGACCCACGGGGTTGCAGGGGCACCTGGGAGGGGGGACATACAGGGTGCACCTCAACACCCACATGCGATGATGTTGAGACAAAAAAAATTGCATGGGTTCAACGCCTGCACGACCCAAATTGTGTGGGAGATAAGTCGTTGTCCGAGTCACCCTCTGGATGGAAAGCAGAAGGTGGACATGGCACAGTACCCTGACCACGCCTATGCGCAGCTTTCCCCTCATTGGCAGCAAGTCTGCGAGACTAGTAAGTGTCACGACTCGCTCCCTTCGCTCCAGTTCCCACCACTTGGGGGCATGATTTGGGGTTTATTCCCTACTGGACCTTTCCTCCGCACCTTATGCTACAGTGCTGTGATGAATTGGGAGCGCTAAATCCCTATTTTCCAAGCTACTTCCCTTCCGGATCCATTCCAGGTTTTTGGCAGCCAGCATGCTTCTTTAACCAAATGACTATGCTTCCCAGAATGCCTGGCCCACTGCTCCACCTCCACCCTTGCAGGACAAGGTTGGGTGGAGGATAGGTAACAGCTGTGGCTGCAGGTGCAGCAATCAGCACACCTGAGGCGTGTGCTCGTTAAGCAGCTTTAAAAGCCTCAGTCTTACTTCAGTCCAGCGCTGGTCATCGTTTGCAGAGTTCCTGTTGTGACTAGTCCCTTGTTCCTTGTTCCTTGCCTTTGTACCTAGTTCCTAGTTCCTGTTTTCTTGTTCCTCCGCCCTGAATTTCGGATTCATGCGCTAATTGATTTCTGCTCCCTTGATTCCCTTTTTGTCTTCCTCTGTTTGCAGGCAGCATTTCTCAGTGCTTTCCCCTTTTAGATGCAGCCCAGTTTGTCTGTGTTCTATATTTCTTTGACTCTGTCCTTTGCTGCTGTAAACCCATATGCCTTAGCCTTCCTCTTAGATTAGCATCCTGTCTTTCCCTTGGAGGGGTAGGGGGAAGTTTGCATTGGTTATTTCGTTTTTTCCCTGCTCCTGATCCTTATTTTCCATTGGGATCCATTCCATGTTTTCCATTGCACAACTGCATTTATTTCCCATTTGATATTTAGGTGTGGTGTGCGGTTGTAGCTAGCTCCTGTGTGAATGCTTATGTTTTCCTCACTAATTTGTAAACACTATTCCAACTTAGGTATTTAGTTTTCCTCCCATTGCTGTTATAGCCTTTCTGGGTCCCAGTTTCATCAACAGGATTCGTGGGCTAGCTGACATTCAAGAGGTTTATCTCGTCCTCATGAGTACAGTTCTTTAGTTCCCTTATTTAATACCATCAAGAGTGTTAGTTCACAGATCCTGTCATTGCTTGCCCTCCACGTGGGTTTAGCGCTGTCAGTACCTGTAACAGCAATTGGGGGTAAGGCGCTTGCCGACTTTCCTCGCGGTCAGGTGCTTCCCCACATCCCTTTTCATATATTGGTTTTGATGTCACACTCTATTTGCACTCCTGGGTTCTAGCATACATGAGTTGTTGTTCCTGTGTGCACATTTCCCTTGCCATATTCGCTGCCTTTGTACTTGCCTGACTAATCCTGACAGAATGACCAGCCAAAAATTCCCATTGAATATGGCAAGTTTAAGAAAGAAAGGCAGCAAGGCCTCTAACAAGTTTGTACAGAAAGCTTCCCCTACATTTACCTGTGACAATCAAATCACTAGTCCTGACTTAAATGAACTCCTTGTCACGAATGGCATTTACGTGCAAAGTATTTTTCCCACAGGATGGCACATCCTACATTGCCTGATCCTAGTTCTATCTTTTGTTTTGATCCCGATTCTATGTCAGTGCAAGCCTTAGCCGCAGAAAACAACACACTGTTAGACTTATTATACAAGAGTACCTCTGTTGTTGAACCCCATGATTCCAGTTGTGCTTCACCTCAGATAGAACAGTTTCATGATACAAACACAAAGAATGGAGGGGTTCCTTGCATAACTTCTGTTTTCTACCCTCAGTCTAAAGCATACTCCTTTGCACAGGTACATACTGTAGTCCCTAATGCCAAGAGGTCTAATGTCAATAGTTTGCTTAAGGGAAACACAGACCAAGTTGGTAAGAGAAACTATAAATCACAGAACCTGCAAGCAGTAGAGGACAATGTACAATCGGTGCACATCCAGATTGCTAGTGCAGGATCCAGCCCTGATGCCACTATGCCTCCCCCTGTGCCTACTGATAGTGATGTACAGTTAATGCAGGGCATGCTAAGAGCTAAGCTTGAGGAGTTAAGACAAGAATTCATTTCTTTACAAGAGGAGAATAAAACCTTGCACTCTTTACTGAATACACCTCAGACTTTATCTGTTGATGTTGAGGAAGTGAACACTGTTCAGCCCCTGAGTGCAGAGACTTTGGTAAACCATGATGTTTGTCAATATGTTAGATCTATTGGGAGTGAAGGTCTTTCGTCTAGCACAGCGCTTAATCTGGGCACAGTTTCTAACAATTGTTCTGCTGTTTGTCAGGGATTGCAGTTAGCTTCTGATTTCCAAACACAATCCACAATGGTGGCATACACAGATTCAGTCACTACAGTAGGCTTAGGCCCTGCTCTTGATACAGCTGCTGAGACTGAAGTAGATGTTAAAGCTGATGTGGAAAACGATGTTACCTCTGGGTTCACTCTTCCTTCTGCCAATTCTGATCAATACGAACAGTCAGAGACAGTACAGATTTCATGTTCTGATGGACTCATTCCACAGTATACAGAACCAAAAAACCGGCAGGCGATTCCTGAACTGTTAATTGATAATCTGCCTCTTTCAGAAGCTAAAACAGAGGAATGGACAATTGACGAAATCCTGATTAACAGAGACTTTACTATGGTGATTCCACTGGTTGATTTTGACTTCTACAAAGAAAGAGCCTCTGTGTCACCCACTAAAGAAAGGGACTGCAAGGGTACAGCTCAGTCTTTGGTTACTGGTGCCAAGGAGTCTACTGCCCTAAAGGTGCCCTCCATTCCTGAGCCACCAATGTGTCTGTCAACTTCTGAGACTTCTGTCTGTCCTCCTACAACCATTGACTCTTCTATGATCCAATTCACAGCCCTGCAGTCATCTTTGGCACACGTGTCTTCAACCAATGAACCGCTGCCATGTCTGCCATTTACTCAAGAGCCAGTCCCAAACACCTGGACATGTTTGTATCCAGCAACCGAGATTGCTTCAGCTTGCATGCCTTCAGCCTCAAGGTTTCCCCTGGCCTGCCTGTGTTCAGCTACAGTGACTCATCCTGCAGATCATCCTTCAGCTTTCGAGCCTCCGGTAGTCCATCAAAAGTGCATGTCTTCAGTCCCGGAGTATACTGAGTATTTGCCTTCAGTTCATGAGACGCCTGTATCCTGCTTAGCCTCGCTGCCAATATCAGAGGTATACCTGTCTACACCATCAGATCCTGCTGTATTTTCTTCTGCTCCAGCGATTCCTCCTGAATCCCAACCATTTACTGTCGATGAACGTCTAGCTTGCCTTTCTTTTGCTTCAGGAGGAGCACCAGAATGCCTGCCTTTTCCACAAGACGATTCTCCCAACTGCTTCACTTTAGCATCAGAGCCTCCTAAAAATGCAGCATCAGAGTTTGAGACTTTTGCCAGCTCCCGCTTCAGAGTCATCAAGCTGGACCAGGTGGTGAGTCAGAACCACTCACCTGGGTGTGCACAGGGGGTGGTGCAGACCGGCGTATTACCTACAGGACTTGTGCAACAGAATTCCGCCAAGAAGCACCAGTTGGGTGCTAGTAGCCAAAGTAAGGGAATGACTGCTGCAGTTCAAAATGTGCCTGAAATACCAAGTACTGCGTCTATCACTCCTATCAGTATGCCAAACGTCCCTGCTGTTGTATCCCACGTGCAACAAGGTGGTTACACGACTGTCACAAGGAGTACCAGCCTTGTACAACCCATTGGACTTTCAGGTCTCCAAGGCGTAGAACAATTGCAGTCAAACCTTAGTCACTTTCAACCACAAGCCTTTTTCCAGATGGATGACAGAAGAAAATCTGAACCTCTACCTCAGCCGCCACCTTCTCTAATGGCTGAACATAAACCTTTCCTGAAGCCAGCAATTTCCTCACCTCCCGCATGTCCACTCTCGGCAGAAAGGCTAACAGGGCTTCTACCATGGTCTAAGGCATGTTGCACCAGCCTGCCTCCCTCCTCAAAGACTTATAAGGGTCCACTCCCAGTGACTGAGCTTCCTGGACCTTCCAACTCTGCTTCAGGTCCTGCAAGTCCTTCATGCCTTTCTTCGAACCATGAGTCTCTTCCTCACCAGAAGCCACCGTTTCCATCAGTACCACCTCCAAAGACAAAGCACTCCTATCATGGAAGTCCATCTACCTTTGCCCACAGGCCACCATTTCCATCAGTGCCACCTCTAAAGAAAAAGCACTCCCATCATGGAAAGAAGATGTCTCGTGCGGGTGGCGGGCACCCGAAGACGGCCGTAGGAGGGGGTATACTGTCACGACTCGCTCCCTTCGCTCCCGTTCCCACCACTTGGGGGCATGATTTGGGGTTTATTCCCTACTGGACCTTTCCTCCGCACCTTATGCTACAGTGCTGTGATGAATTGGGAGCGCTAAATCCCTATTTTCCAAGCTACTTCCCTTCCGGATCCATTCCAGGTTTTTGGCAGCCAGCATGCTTCTTTAACCAAATGACTATGCTTCCCAGAATGCCTGGCCCACTGCTCCACCTCCACCCTTGCAGGACAAGGTTGGGTGGAGGATAGGTAACAGCTGTGGCTGCAGGTGCAGCAATCAGCACACCTGAGGCGTGTGCTCGTTAAGCAGCTTTAAAAGCCTCAGTCTTACTTCAGTCCAGCGCTGGTCATCGTTTGCAGTGTTCCTGTTGTGACTAGTCCCTTGTTCCTTGTTCCTTGCCTTTGTACCTAGTTCCTAGTTCCTGTTTTCTTGTTCCTCCGCCCTGAATTTCGGATTCATGCGCTAATTGATTTCTGCTCCCTTGATTCCCTTTTTGTCTTCCTCTGTTTGCAGGCAGCATTTCTCAGTGCTTTCCCCTTTTAGATGCAGCCCAGTTTGTCTGTGTTCTATATTTCTTTGACTCTGTCCTTTGCTGCTGTAAACCCATATGCCTTAGCCTTCCTCTTAGATTAGCATCCTGTCTTTCCCTTGGAGGGGTAGGGGGAAGTTTGCATTGGTTATTTCGTTTTTTCCCTGCTCCTGATCCTTATTTTCCATTGGGATCCATTCCATGTTTTCCATTGCACAACTGCATTTATTTCCCATTTGATATTTAGGTGTGGTGTGCGGTTGTAGCTAGCTCCTGTGTGAATGCTTATGTTTTCCTCACTAATTTGTAAACACTATTCCAACTTAGGTATTTAGTTTTCCTCCCATTGCTGTTATAGCCTTTCTGGGTCCCAGTTTCATCAACAGGATTCGTGGGCTAGCTGACATTCAAGAGGTTTATCTCGTCCTCGTTAGTACAGTTCTTTAGTTCCCTTATTTAATACCATCAAGAGTGTTAGTTCACAGATCCTGTCATTGCTTGCCCTCCACGTGGGTTTAGCGCTGTCAGTACCTGTAACAGCAATTGGGGGTAAGGCGCTTGCCGACTTTCCTCGCGGTCAGGTGCTTACCCCACATCCCTTTTCATATATTGGTTTTGATGTCACACTCTATTTGCACTCCTGGGTTCTAGCATACATGAGTCGTTGTTCCTGTGTGCACATTTCCCTTGCCATATTCGCTGCCTTTGTACTTGCCTGACTAATCCTGACAGTAAGCCTGGTCCTCTGCGGTGATGACACGTAGGTCAGCATGCAGCACCTCTCGTGATACGCGTGCCTCCTCTTGCAAGGTAGAACGTGTAACACGGAGTTCTTCCTGCATGGCCTCGCATTACATCCGGAACACCTCCCGGCATGCATGTAGCTCAGCCGAGATGGTATTCTAAAGCTGCTCCAACCTTTCCTCTGTCCGCTGCCTCTGGGACATGTTGAGCGCACCCCGAGAATCGATCTGAGGGATTTATGGTTATCCCTCAGGGCCTCCCTGTGTGCCTCTGCGTGATCAGCAAGTACTTGACGCAGAGACACCATTTCAGCCCGGCATGCCATGTCTGAGGCCGCCATGTCCAGCCTGAGTGAGCGGGCCATGGACTGTGCTGCCCGCTGCTGGAGCTCCACCTGTCTAGCAGGGGGGAGCACGGATTGGGCCACACGTTCCATGCTCTGAGCGATCTTATCAATTGCTGCCCACTGTTGTTCTGAATTGGCACACATGAATTGCTACAATTCAGTAAACTCCGGTGGCGCACAGCCACCGCGATGCTGGGCTTGACATGATGCCCCAGGCACATCATCAACTTGTGTGGAGTGTGACCGTGCGTCCCGATCCACCAAAGGCAGAGGTTCCAACACTGTCTGGCCCCTCAGTGCAGGTGTCGCGGACAGAATATCGTCCACATCAGAATCACTCACCATCGACGAATGGACATGGTGCGCATCCAACTCAACATTGTTGTCAGAGGGATCATCTGAGCTTAACTCATTGCCAGCCCTGGACACGATGGTCTGGAGCACAAGTGAGTTCTCGTGGCCTACCACCCCACAACCCCCACTTGTGCTGTGTTGCAGATGTGATAGCAACCCCGTGTCAGGATTGAAATCACCATCTTCTGGCTCCATTGCGTCATCATCTGTAATGTGGAAAAAAGAAACATGAGTACACATGTCAGAAGCACATAACCCACACAAACATAGACATCACATTGACAGCCAACACTTGAAGCAGACATGTCACACACAAATTAAATTCTCGCATGCATCCAGTGGCATTGATATGCAAACACATCCCAAAAGCAGAAATGGATGTGTGTAAATAGCAAAGCCTACACATGTACAGATTGTAGTATATCACCTCCATCACACACCACCTCTGTCAGGCACATGTCACAGGCAGAAATGACAAATGGCAACAAACAGATGGCACATACCATAAGCATATCTGAACTGCAAAATGGCCACAGCTGCAAGTGAATCCAAACACACCATGACACACGTAATATGCATGTACACATGCATCACTAAACCATCATCACCAATATAGCTTCATCCATCTGCAGCTTGACCCGTACCTGGCGTCATGGGCCATGTAGACATAGTGAATGTCACAAGCAAAGCGAGGACCTGTAACCAGGCATGAGGGACCATAACGCCCAGTACGGTCCAAGCTGCCGGCCACGAAGCCGGCAGAACACCCCTCAGGGCCTGATTGAGCACATTGTGCATTGATTGTGCCCTAAAACATTATTCAGTGTATCAAATCATCACGGCCTAGGCCCCACCAGATTAGCTAAGTGGGCCTGGGTGTACACATACTGCACCACAGTGCACCTTCAGGATTGTGCCAGTTGAAGATAATGGGCGGAATGCTGAAATCGCAGCAGCATTAACGTTAATCAACTACATTTTAGTCATTCAACAAAAAAGCTGCAGAGAGCACATGTTAAATGAACTCCTTCACATACACATAAGTGAGTAGCTGCAATCTTTCACTACACAACGTTGAAACTGCTTGCATATGTACATGTGAAAGTGTTCAAGAACACCGGTGTTCATATACACCCTTATGGTGATTATGAACAGCAACCTATACAGCAAAGCAAGCAGCTACAATGCTGCTTGTTTCATGTATGTGAAAGTGTACACATACACACGTGAAGGCAGCTCCACAGTCGTTAAATCGACAGAAATCGACCTGCACTCCACGAGGATCCATAAAATGATGGCCGCGGCATTTGCTTATTTGTTGCTACGCAACATGCAGTGAACCTGATTGGCCACGCAGCTCCACTTCCGTGATACCTGATCACCGGAAGGTGAGGGCCGGGCTCACCAGTGAGGGCTACCAAGGAGGGTCAGCCTGTCTGTGCCTGTCCGGACCTCTACGGCTACGGCACCCCACTCTGAGCCTTGCTACCCTCAACTTAAATACCAATAGTGACTTCCGGTCCCCCTCCTACACGATCGTTACAAATGAAAACAATCACCTGATGATCCTCATACTTCGGAAACCTGCCTACTGCTTATCCGTCCTGGTAAGACTGCCACCTGTAGACGCTCCTACTAACTATGCTTAACTCTGATTACCAATGTAATACAGTCTCACAAGAACTATGGTAATTGATACTCCCTGAGGAAGTTTTTTCATTTGCTCATTTGTCCTCATTTCAATCAATCTTTGTCATCACATTATGCCGTGCTAGTATTACACACGCATATCTTGCTGTCACCGATATTCCATTATTCCAACAGTACTTTATCTCATCTTGCGTTATAACATTTATAATATAGCCTGAATTGTCCAGCTGCCCACCTTCCTTTTACAGTCACCATGCTACTTTGAATATTACCATCATAGTATTATGTGCATAGAATACCTCACCTCTATCAAGAGCTTTCCTAATCACGAAAAACCGTTTCGCTTGTATGCCTGTCACCGATGTGCGCAACCTCACCTGATCTCCATTGATATCTAACATGATACAGCCCCGGATAACTAGCGCTCATCTCGCAATTTCCATATCTATGATGTGAACCTAGCTGTAGATATTGTACCTCCCGTTGCTCCCTCATACATGATACATTATGCATTGTTCCCTCTATATGTACCTACCTTTGTTGAAACTACACTTGCTGCTAACTCCTTATTACTATTTTGGCTAGACCACCCTGCTATCCAGCTCCGTACCAGCACTCTAAAGGTGTGGTACTAGCCCTCCCGCCACTCAAGACCAGTATACGCCCTGTTATATATGATTGCTACCTACTGTGAACTCACTGCTTTTGTGCTCCCTACGTACCAAATCAATTAGTCAAGCTGCCCCATCTCTGAACAACAGCACGTCGCTTAATGTTCATCTGCCCTATCTTACTAGATCTGCTGTTTACTGCCTCTAGCCATTCTAGGATGCTGACACTTGATGACTCCTGCTTCTACCTGACATGTCGAAGGTTCTTAGTATGAAAGCCTTTACTGCAGTTTTAACAGCACATTTTAGTTATTTACATTGCAGTTTTTGGTGATCATAGAAAGTGAAATCTATTATATTTAAATTGCATAAGTAGCTTGGCTCACTCTTATCTGTTTTGAACTGCACTGTCATCTACTGTAGACACAGATGCCCTATAAGAATAGATACATGTTAATTTACTATGCATGGTTCTATGTCTAGCCCTCACTCATTCCTTGCTGCTGTAGTTTCCCGCAGGCAATAGTTGAATTAAGTTGCCTACATCTCATCTCAGTGTGCACCTGATTAGCATATATTCAATATAGTGTGTGCCTGAGATACATATCTCACTTGGACTCACCTATCCCATATACCTCTGATGTAGATCCACTCTCCTAAGCTCATTAGCCAGCACTCCCTTGTAAACGTGCCTGGCCAGGAACCCTACCCACCTGCTCAGCCTACTATACAAGGTGCAAGCGTAGCCCCATCTTCATTCAGGGCTTTGATTCATTACCACTATTACCTGCTGAATCTCAGACCTTTACTGCCCCTACTCAGTGTTTCTTCCATACTTAAAATGCTCATTCTAATGTGTCTACTGCCCTTATTAAAAACAGGTCCATCAAATAAATCCATTACTCCCCTAGCACATCTCGCCTATACCATCCCTAATGGTAGCACTACTCAACTCACTACCCACCCAAAAATTCGGAACTATTCTATACAATTAGCCAAACCAAATATGGAGACCTTACCACCACTTACGCTAAACTCTTACCCATGCAACACAGATGATAGAAATAATAGACTCCGCTCAAGGCTTGCAAAAATATTTGAACCTTTAACCAGAACCCTTACCTGCCCCAATAAAAGGCTGAATCCCCACCCAGAAGACTGTAATCCCACAAAAGTAGATCTTAGAAGACACGTTCTGCATATACTTCTTCAACCATATTACACCGAAGACCCAAAAGCCTAAAACCCTACCAACCTTAACACTTACCAACCAATGCCTTAAAGGAGCACTGCTAAATGCTAGGTCTCTGGTAGCTCATGCCTCCGAGATAGCGGACATCATCCAATATGAAAACCTTGACATTTTGGCAATTATTGAATCTTTGCTTCATGCAGCGGCAGGCCCAGCTCTCTCCTTAGCTATAACTAATGGTTACTCTATCCTTAGAGCCGATAGAAATGACTCACGAGGAGGAGGCATTGCCCTCATTACCAAAGCGGACCTACCTATCAGACTAATAACTCCGACCGACATCAAATCATGTGAAACCAAACTTATTATTAATAAAACCCAAACTCTCACGATTCACCTGGTGTACAGACCCCCAGGCAATATCAGTACCTTTGAGGAAGACATTTCTAACATTGTGTCTAATAACCTGAAAAATACCTCTCAGGTACTAATACTAGGAGATATGCATCTAGGCCTCAAAGACCCCAATGACTCACAGGCAGCAAGTGTGACAAATACTTTAACTGAACTAGGATTCACTCAAAGAGTGCTTGACCCCACCCATATCAAAGACCGTACTTTAGATTGGGTGGCAGACCACAATTGCAAGACTGCAATATCCTCCATATCTCCCCAGATCTGGACTGACCACCACATGATCTCCTTCTCCCTAGGTACGGAAAGACCTATTACTATGCCTGATATGGCCCCTCCTACCATAACTAGGAGTAAAAAGAATATTACAGTTGACAACCTGCTCCGTCTGAATCTTCCAACACTCAATGCTCTCCCAGATCATATGGATCCGGATGTCTTAGTTAAAGAATTTAATCAAATTATGTTTGCCTCCCTAGACTCTATAGCAGCTTTAAAAATAAAACAAAGTAAACCCAAGGCACACTTGAATTCTTGGTACACTCTACATCTGAAAACTCTGCAGAAAAATAAAAGGCAAAGCGAGGTATCCTGGAGACTACTTCCATCTGAGGAAAATAAAACTAACCTCCATACTATATCGCTGCTCCATAAAAAGGAAATACTCCAAGCAAAGAGTGAAATTTATAATTCTAGAATAGCCCAGGCTAAGTCAAGCACGAAGGAACTCTTTGCTATACTTAAAGAGCTTGAAACCCCAATCCCCACATCGGATAATTGTATAAAAGATAAACCTTGGTGCTCGATATACAGCACGCACTAGTCAATAAAGTGATGACTTTACAAATGAAAATTGCCAAGAAAAAAGAGTCATTAATCAGGACATCTCCCCCCACGGTGGATACCACACCTAACAGCCTTGACCACCCCCTCGTTTCAAGTTCTCCAAAGTTACTACACTTGATACAGAAAAAATGATCTTATCACTCAAACCCTCTAATTGTAAGGGAGATCATTGCCCTGCGCAACTCATAAAGGATGCCGCTAGAGACTTGGCCCCGTTCATCACTAAACTGATCAACGCTTCATTCGTTACTGGTAAAATTCCAGCTAACCTCAAGGAATAGTGGGTGCTCCCACTTCTAAAAAAACAGACATTGGACCCAAATAGCCCTACTAACTACCGACCCATCACTACTGTGCCATTCCTGCTGAAAATATTAGATAAAATGGCTTACTCACAAATTCAAAAACATTTGGAATCTGATTCCTTATTATGCTCACGTCAGTCTGGATTCTGGCCACAGCATGGAACCGAAACAGCTTTACTAGACTTAAAGGCACAGATTGATGAACTCAGAGATAAGGGGACTCCTATTGGATCTTTCCACGACATTTGACTTAGTCGACCATGGAGTCCTATGCAGTCACCTTGACACTGCCGCCCACTTCTCAGCGGGAGCTATAGTCTGGATACAATCCTTTCTTAGTAACCAGACTATGAGAGTCTTCTCAACAACTGTAGTCGCTGACCCTATCCCTATCACTTGTGGAGTGCCTCAGAGATCATGTGTCTCACCTACTCTCTACAATATCTTCACCAAGCCCCTTTTTGATGATCTGGATCATCTGGGTGTCACCTACACTAACTATGCAGATCCTCCTACCTCTTTCTGGTGATTACGACAAGGATTTGTCTTTGGTGAATCGGATATATCTCGTCATCCGGGCATGGATGGCTACCCACGATCTATGTCTCAATGATGACAAGACTGAGATCATCATCCTGGGCACTACTGCATCCCTTAATAAATTAGGTTCCAACTACTTCACCTTCAATATTGATAACAATATTATCTCTGTGGCAGGGGGAGGTAAAGACTTTAGGTTTGTACCTAGACTCGACCTTATCTCTCAACAAGCAAGTTAACGCTGTGGCCTCGTCCAAAGCCTACACGTGCAAATTGATTAGAGACATCAAACCTTTTCTATCTAACAGCAGCTGCATCACCTTGGCCCAAGCTCTTATTTTATCAACATTTGATTATTGCAATGTGTTATTCATAGGTGCTAATAAACAAATCATTAAAAAAATCCAGACCCAGCAAAATAATGCTCTTAGAGCCACATTAGGTATTGCCAAGCGAGAACACATCTCCACGACCCGAAGAGCATATAATTGGCTCTCTACACATGACAAAATTAAGCTGAAAGTTGCGACCCTAACCCACAAATGTTTAAACAATGCTGCACCTAGCTACCTGTCTGAAAGATTCAACAAGATGGCTTCAACTAGGACCACTACCAACTACCTGGCAGTTCCTAGATTTAAGTTATCTAGAATGTGGGTGCGATTTCTCGCCGTCACCATAACCAGTACAAAAGGGACCCTATAAAAACTCAAACAGAAAAGAGTTGAGTAAACATTGCTTTATTAACACACAAGCATTCGCGAATGGGCCACAAGTTCAACCGTCTCGCAAAGCAAGTCGTCAAAGTGCGCCCTTTCCCCTGCACATCGTGGTCCTTTTATACCCATCTGTTTTACATTGTCATACATTGCTGCACATAGATTATGTCCACCACAAGGCGGTTCCTCCCAGTCATGACTTTGCATCAACGGTCAACAGTTCAACATCTGCTATTGTGGTTTCCTGTTATCTGTTATTCGCTCTCTCTCGTGCCCCTCTGTGTCCTTATCTCTGTGCACGAGGCTGTGCTTACTCATTCCTTCCCCACCCGTAATCTGCAGATAGTTTTAGCAGGCTCAGCATGCTTCGACATACAGTGACCAAACACAATTCTTCTGTTAAAAACAAGTTCTTGCCAGGTCAGCAGGTCTTAAATGCCGCTGTATAAAGAGAAGGCCTCTTCTTTTAACAAAGGGTACATTCTTTTAACACATATGGTGATTAGTACAAACTCCAAGTGTGAGCACAACATTACATATGTATGCATACCTTCAAGAATCGGGGCTGTAGCTACCCAGTCAAGGCAGCTAAATTGTGGAACTCACTACCACCGACACTAAGAGTCGACCAGTCCTTCCACAATTTCTGCAAGTGTACGATTAAATGGCTTAAAAACTCAGACTTATAGTTGCTACTTGCCACTGTACTACAAATTGACTGTCAATACTGACTGTAAATATTTGTAAATACCTGCCTTCAAACTACACAGTTTTTCTCCGCATGTTACACATGCTACTATGATTTATTTGTATGTTTTCCGTACATTGCATCTCCATGAGTCATTCTCACTTGTGCACCACATTCATCGTTTGTGTTTAACATGTTATTTCTGTACGTTGTCTGGGTAACTAAGCCTTGAATTATCTTAGGATCTGTGGGTCTTGTGCACAATACAAATAATAAACAATACAATACAATACAACCCGATTGGCAGGCTATAATCAATCTGTGGCCTATACCAGTTGGCCAAGCAACTTTACTAAACACCCACTAGGGTGTTCCAATACTGAGTACATGTGTCACAGGATGCACCTGTTCCCGTGCCTTTCATGACAGTGAAGGGATGACAATCTGACCATACATGCCAGGTCACTTTGACATTCCAGCAGTGAGTAGGCATGTAGAACGGTGTAACATGGTTCAGAAATGGGTTGGTGCAGTGCAGAACATGTGTACATTACCAACTAGCTACATCAACAAGTACATTATGATGTCAATCAATAAACATGAAGGCAGTGTAAGGGCAAGTTCAAGCATCACGTGCAATGTGCATGCAATGGGTTGCATGGCTACAGCCAATCCCGCCCCCCCCCCCCTTAGTGAAAATGCAGGGAGGCATTGCATGGAAGTGAAAGGTTGACCAGAGAACTGTGCATTGGCAGACAGTGTTGACTAGCGTCAATTGCATCATCTGAGTCAACTGACAACACAGCAGATGAGCATGGGACAGTAAGCAGGACGCCTGATGAACCCTAAGTAGTACACCCATTAGTGCAGAAGCCTCTACACAAGTTGAACAGAGTCAGGGGGCCTGAAACAGGGGGAGGCTTATGCTCCACACAGACTGTCACACCCTAAACATGTGCGTGATGCAGGACTGAACCAGAGTGGGCATGGAATGGATGATCAAATGCCAAGAAATGTATGTCATCCTGGACAGGTACTACAATGATCATCCTGCCAAGGACACATAGGGGCATGCATGGAATGCACATGGAGCATGAATGGGCACTCATGTCCCTGCGGAGCATCTGCCATCTGCACAGTCCGAGTGAGACACCCTGCATCAAGGACAAAGGATGTACCCCACAGTATGTGTCTGTCAGGTTGGCAGGGGGAAGTGTGCATGTACACAGGAGTGTTGAACAGGACATTGCAGTAGTCCAACATGATACCCACCAGTGCCATGGTGAAATTGGGGTGCAGGGGGGGAGGGGCAAGGGAGCATGCCTACGTGGAGTATCTGCATGCAGGCAGAACACACATGCACGTCAGTCATGGATGACATAGTCCGAGTGATGAGTGGAAAGACACCCCAGGCTACATGCAGAAAGTCCAGTGAGCTGGAACATGGACCGGAGGGGCAGCCGGGTGACTAGCATGTGAGTAGGGTGCAAGTGTGGTGATGAGCCGGGGTGGTATTGGCTGCATCTGCCCATGCAGTTGTCAACACCCGTCTGCTCAGGGCAGCAGATGACAATACTGCCCCAGGGACATGTGCCTCAGTCAGGGCAGCCCTGCGTGCACGTATCACGTGCCTCCTGAACACCTGGAAATCTTCCTGGGACTCTTCAGGTGCCAATGCAGCATGCGCTGGCAGACCCTGAGCCTGGGTGGTGGTGGCCACAGCAGCACCTGCAGCTACCACTACCCTTGCGCCCGTGGCAGTCGATGAAACGGACTGCCAGGTCACATGGGCACCAGTGCCAGATGCAAGAGCTGCATCTCCCGGAACCACAGGGGTTGGTGGCATGATTGCACCAACACGTGGCAGAACATCCTGCTGAAGTAGTGCACCCCTGTCTCTTCCCCCTCTGCAACCACCCTGGCACCCTGGATCCCCCTACTCCCTGGTCAGTAGGCCACCTCCCAGACCACACCTGCCACATGGAGGACGCCCAGCTGAGGCGCCCCTCAACTTTCGTGGCCTCCCAATCATGGCACAGATGTAGTAGTGCCAATGAGAGGTGTACACAACAATTTTCCTGGGCAATTGGGGCGAAGGTGATGGGGTACTAGAAGTTAACAGCACTCCTGTGTGCCTGCAAGGCTACATGTGACCCCTGTGATAAAGTGACAGGTCACGTAACGCTCAGGCACCCTGAAACTGCAGTAAAACCGTGCACGCAACCCCCAGTAGCCCATTTGTGTGGAATTAACCTCCGCAGTACGCAGTGGCAACCAGGGACACCAAAAACACGTAAGCGTGTGACACGCAGGCTACTATGACCTTGAAAACAAGTACGCGATATACAGGGGGACCCGCAGTCGGAAAAATAGCATGTTCGACTCACCGTCTGACTACCGTGGTAATGAAAAACACGCGTAGCCAATACCCCCGCCAAAAGAAGCGATGCGTCCTTGATCCGCTGTGAAGTAGTGATGGCGCGTGAAACAACCAGAAGTAGCAACACACGCGTCGGTCTCCACGAAAAGCATGTACAGCGAACTGCTGGCCCCGCTCACCTTTAACCCGTGCTGAGGGTAACGCCCGCGTGTCACGTCACTAATGCGCTTAGGCCTTTTCCTCGAATTACACGCTTTAACACGCAAACTGCTGTTTTTTCATGTGCTGAATCAGAATGCACTTGTGCCGAGGGAAACGCCTGCGCGTGTTACGTCACATACGCGCTTACGCGCTAAGGGCCTTTACTTGAATTACTCACTGACGTGCTGTTTTTTTCACATGCAAAATCACTCCATATCAAGCTGGCCACGAGACAACACTCGGAAGACCACGCTCCTGCCCAGAAGGCCATTTTCCTGCCCCACCAGAACCCCGAGCTGACTCCCACCAGCCATCTGCTCTGCCTGCCTGCCTGCTGGCCACGTGCCCTGCTCTTTGGTGCCTGCACGTCAGCCATCTGCAGGGGTCCAGTTGCTGTGACCACCCCTGCTGTAACAGAAGACTCCTGACTGCAGTCCCATCACTCCACAGCCCAGCACCAGGACCCATTTGCCCACCCACACCTGCCTCGGAGGTTGCCATGTCGGGGAAACACCATCTGAGATCACTGGCAACCTCCAGCCAGAGAGGCAGAGGGCTGCCAGCTTCACATCAGGAGAGGTTGGCATCCTGGTGGAGCAAGTCTTAGTGCATTATGATGCCCTCTACAGAAGAACAGGCACTGACAAGGATGGACCGAGGAGGATCTGGATGGACATCGTGGTTGCCATCAACGCGGAGGGGGTGGCAACCCGCGACCTACCACACATCCATAAGCGCTGGGAGGACTTCAGGTCCAGGACCCTCAGGAAGGCCCGGCGCTCTTGGACGCAGCGGATGCAGTCGGGTTCCAGGTCCGCCTTACCAAGGACCAGATGAGGGTCCTGGAACGCATACGCCCAGCGCTTCAACCCCAGGTCCTCGAGAGGCAGACCCGTCCGGAGTCGAGCGGTAAGTGTCCATTTGTACTGATTGGACGCAGTGCATGTAAAGGTGTGCCAGGAGTGTGCAGCTTGGACATATGTCTGAAAAGGCCCATGTATGGATGTGTATGTGCAGGGACATGAGCGTGCTGCATGTGAGTCCAGTCATGTGTGATACACTTCAATGGTGTATGTGTTACAAGCATGATGCACAAATGCATGTGGAGAGGCACACATGTTAGCATTTCTGTGTATGTACTATGCCATTGTTGGGGTGTGACACATGGAGGCTAGTTGCACCTTCATGTACGTGCATGGTGTACATGTGTTGTAGTGTGTGTGTTTGACATGTGTGCAACTGTGATACTCCATGGATGCATGCGACACCGACATGTAGGGAGCCGATTGGCAGATGTGACATAGTTGCCGGTGATTGCACTGTGACAGGTGGTGGAGATGTACAGATGCATGTCTGTCTGGTGGCGTGTGTGCATGTGTTTGGCACTCCCCAGGTTGCTTGTGACCTCAGGCTGACCTTTTGATGTTCATGCTGTTGTGTGTCTATGGATAATGCTGCCTGCTGCACCATTCCTGTTAATTTGTGCACGTGTGTGGGGGCAAATAATATGTGTGTTGGGGAGTGTGATGCCATCTGTGAAGTTTGACACTGCCACTAAGGTGCAACTGTCATGTGTGTATACGACCATTGTACAGTGCCCTGATGCCTGTGTTCTGTCTCTCCCTGTCTGCAGCGTCGACTGATGAAGAGGGTGGAGATGGTGCTGTGGAGCACAGCGGCAGAGATTCCACCGCCAGCCAGAGATGCAAGGCCCATCTCCCCTCCCGGGTAGTCATCTCTTCGGGGAGTGAGGAGTCTGGTGCCATGTCCATGGCTGCAGCTGCCGAGGGAAGGTCCAAGGGGCGGCGTTTGGAGATGGACTCCTCAGCAGCAGTAGGGTCAGCTGAGCCCCCACAGGTGCCTATGGAGGAAGATGCCACAGAGTCATCCAGTTTGGTGGGGGGTTTGGTTGAGGAGGAGGCTGCGGAAGGCCCACGCACAGGGCCTGGAGGGGGGATTCCACTGGTGCTAGTGGTGCAGTCCAGGGGCAGGGACAGAAGGCAGCACAGGCCGCCGCTGAGGTGTCTGTGTGTATTCCTGTCCCCGATCCTGTGACTGCATCATCCAGCACCAGCAGGATGCCTCCGTCCAGACCTGTTTTTCAGGGAGGGGATGCGCATACAACAATTGGCCTTCCTCTCCCTGCAGACGTTGCAATCCGTGACCGTATTGATCCTGTCCTAGCTGAGATGGCGTTGCGCCAATGTGGTATTCGGGATGACGTGCAGGGTTCTCATCTGGACAATGCACGTCATTTCAAATACATCTTTGGCCGCGCCAACCTACTAGGACAGGTTGTCGGCACTGGGTTCATCCGTGTGCTGGAACTTCTTGCGACCCCCTGCCCAACTGAGCCCCATATGCGCCAGTCGTCCTCCATGCCATCTTCCAGCCCAAGTATCACTTGGGCCCCCTGTGGAGCTGCCCCTGAGCCAGCGGCCAGGCTGGTGGAGGACGCATCCCTGCCACAGTCAGGAGTATGGGGTCCAGAAGGGGTGGCCACCCCACCAACTGGACCCCAGCAAGAGGAGGACATGCAGGCATCAACGGGCAGGGAACGTGCACGGCAGCAGCAGGCTCAGGGTGGGAGTGATCATGGCTATGACCATCAACATCACAGGGGCAGGCATCGACCGTCGGGCAGGAGGACCCAGGATTGGGAGTGTCTTCGGTGTGGCAGCGGTTGGGCCGGCAGATAGATGCGGAGCGGCGGCGGGCGGAGAGGGCATGGCTCACAATGGTCAGGGTGGAGAACTCCATTCGCCGGGCATTGAGGCGGGCTGCGTGCCTCGAGGACACTCGCAGGGAGTTGGAGGAGGCCATGGCTGCATCCCTGCGAGAACTTGAGGCTAGGACGAGGCCCGCCTCCAGGACATTGAAGTGGAGTTCGATGATGCCCTGACCCGGGACATCAATGAGTGAGCCGTCGGACTAGCCCGCCGCCTTTGTAAATAGTTATGTAGGTGTAGGTTTCCTTTTTGTTTTCTTTTTTTCTTTGGGGCGCATGGGCTATGCCCCACCTTTTTGTATATAGTTATTTATTAGATAGAATTTTGGTTAGGTTTCATTTGGATTGTTGGGCTCAAGGACCCTTGGATGTTCTTTTGTATACAGTTCTGGACCTGGATTGACTGATATTTTTTTGTACCCATGGTGGAATACTTTGCTTTTTTATTTATCTGGATTTTGATTAATGGGCGGACCCATTGAAGCCATTTTACTTTGGATTTTATTGGTTACAGCATTTGTTTTTTTAAATCATTTTGGGAGTTCCAGACTTTGATTTTCTTATTTTTTTATTGTGTGCTTTTGTTTTATTCATTTAGTTTACGATGGATTTAATACATTATTTTTATCTACTTTACTTGTGTGGTCTTCTCTCATTAATTTTGTGCATGTCACAATTTGGGTTTTCTCAGTCATGTGTCGCCATTGTGTGGGTCTGAAGGACATATATTCAGGGGCATGCTGGTTATTTGTTATCTATCATGACATGGGGGAATTCTATGTGGAGTGGATGGAATGCTTGGTTGGGTGTTTCGACTGGGGTGGTGTGGGGTGGGATTTGGGTGGCCATAAGGGCCATGGCTCTGGATTGTATGGACGTGTTGGGTGGGGGGCATTAATCGGGGCCTGCTGGCAGGTGCCTGTCAATGGGGGGAGAGGGGGAGACATGAATCAGGGCCTGCTGGCAGATGGCCGTCAATGAGGGGTGGGTGGGGGGCGATGAGTCAGGGCCTGCTGGCAGGTGCCCATCAATGAGGGGTGGGTGGGGGGACATGAGTCTGGTCCTGATGGCAGGTGCCTGTCAATGAGGGGTGGGTCAATTGGGCATGAGTTGGGGCATGCTGGCAGGTGCCCGTCAATGGGGGGTTGGTGGGGGGGCATGATAGGTGGCTACCAAGTGCATGGTGACATGTGGCCTGCCTGCGGCGCATGCCCAGGGGTGATGGGCTGCCTGTGGGGCATGACCAGGGGTGAAGGGCTGCCTGCGGGGCATGCCCAGGGGTGATGGGCTGCCTTCGGGGCATGACCAGGGGTGATGGGCTGCATGCGGGCCATGGGGAGGGCCACACCCAGGAGGGCCCACACTGCCAAATCGCGTGTAAAACTCCCTGTGCACCCTCCGGAATACGCGTACCCCGCTCGCGCCAGTGAAATCGCATCTAAAACTCCCAGCGCACCCCCAGAATACACGTACCCCGCTCGCTCCAGCGAAATCGCGTGTGAAACTTCCCGCACTCCCACAGAATACGCGTACCCCACTCGCGCCAGCAAAATCGCGTGTTAAACTCCCTGCGCACACCTTGCAATACGCGTAGCCCGCTTGCGCCAGCGAAATTGCGTGTAAAATTCCCTGCGCACCCCCAGAATACACGCAAGCAGAGCAACCACCCTCACCATGACCGCAGGCAGCCCTTCAGCCCTGGGATTGCCCCGCAGGCAGCCCTTCAACCCTGGCCATGCCCCGTAGGCAGCCCATCACCCCTGGGCATGCCCCGCAGGCAGCCCATCACCCCTGGGCATGCCCCGCAGGCAGCCCTTCACACCTGGGCATGCCACGCAGGCAGACCTTCACCCCTGGACATGCCTTGCAGGCAGACCTTCAACCCTGGCCATGCCCGCAGGCAGCCCATCACCTCTGGACATGCCCCGCAGGCAGCCCATCACCCGTGGGCATGCCCACGCGATTTCGCTGGCACGAGCGGGGTACCCGTAATCCGAGGGGTGCGCAGGGAGTTTTACACGCGATTTCGCTGGCATGAGCAGGGTACGCGTATTCCGAGGGGTGCGCTGGGAGTTTTATATGCAATTTCACTGGCGCAAGCGGGGTACGCGTATTCCGAGGGGTGCGCAGGGAGTTTTACACGAGATTTCGCTGCTGCGAGCAGGGTACGCGTATTCCGAGGGATGCTCGGGGAGTTTTACATGCGATTTTGATGGCGTGAGCGGGGTACGCATATTCCGAGGGGTGCACAGGGAGTTTTACACGCAATTTTGCTGGTGCGAGCGGGGTACGCGTAATCCAAGGGGTGCGTGGGATCTATTCCATGCGATTTTGCTGGCGCGTGAGGGCTGTGTGGTGTTTTTAGCGAGTTTTCGTGATTGGGGTCTGTATGCTGGTCCACTGGCCTTTGCGCCATGTACGGGATTTGTGAGATGTTTTTGGTGCACGGGGCAGGGTTGGGGGCGTAACTGGAGCTGCTGCAGGGTCTCTGCGCCACTCTGCGCCACGGCTGATTATGGATGTTAGTATCCATAATTAAGTTGTGCGTCAAAATGGGTTTTGGCGCACACGGCTGGCGCATGAATTACCCCTTTAGTCCACTAAACCATAGAACTAACTAATGTATGTTAGACTCCCAACAGGTACATGGTGGATGGGAGTGCATTTCACAATGATAGGACGTTAAAGGGCCCATCATTGTGAAATCCCAAAAAAAAGAAAAGATAATTTAGCTTTGTTCTACCACTTACAAAATTAGAGGGTCATCAATGAGCATGCTATGCATAGTACACTCCTATGTGCTTTTTCTAAACTGGCACCAGAGTGTGCGTTTTTAAAACGAACTTTAATGCCCATTCATTTGTAAAGTCAAAATGTGCATTAAAAAGTGCAGAATCACCCCAGATTTTTACGCTTTCAGATGCCCTTTTTTAAATGTTGCACAACGTTTTTTTAACACAAGCAACGGTGATTCACTAGTGCATCCAATCACTTGTGTCCCAAAAAAGGTATTGAGAATCATGTCCACTGTGTCAAATTAAATAACAAAGCCAAATGCTAATTGTTTTGGTCAGAAGGAATTACTCGAGATGATCTGGCTCAAAATGTGATTCAAATTTGCCTGCACAGGTAAACAGCAGGAAAAACCTTTTTGTGAATTGCAATAAGGACATATGTTCAAACATAATTACTTTTTTTTAAAAGGATGTTGACGCTTTGATCTCTGGTGAGGAACCTTGTGTAATGAACAACCTCACTAGAACATGTATACATATTAATTTTTACAATTCATTTGCTGCAGACAGGAGTAGGACTTCAGTAACAACACTGGAAAAACATTTCAGGGCCTTGAAGCACAGAAACACTTTCTAGTAGATCTTCCCCAATTTGTTTTTTTCAAATTCCGGTGGGTCGTGGAATGGCGAATATATGTTGATCACGTGTGATGTATATCTGATGTGAGTTACACCACCATCTAGTATTAGACTGTTTTTTCATTTCAAATGTGAAATGCGGCACATTTGCTACCAGGTCAGAACAATCTACTCTGATCACAAAACATGAACAAATAACCCACTAGGGGCCTGATTCTGAGCTCTCTGTGTAAAATAAGAAAAGTGTATTTCCATGATGGAACGACACTTCTCATTTGCTCCATGCTTTGTAACTAATAAATGAGGCACCTCATATGGAGCAAATAAGAAAAGTCTCTTGCCATCATTCAAAAGCACTTTTTTCTATTTTACATTGAGCTCAGACTCCGCCCTTAACTCTAATTGTAATGCCAACAAAAATGTGAGTAAAGAATATTTATTTTTATGAATGATGAATAGTTGGCTGACCCAGTTTCTCATTGCTTGCCTTGCATACTCATTATAAACTGCAACACATTTCCTTCTTTCCAAGAGTCTGGAGAGTACTATTAATTAGTGTTTATCCTCAGCAAACTATTTTCTTAGTGGATCTAAATCATCCACAAGTGACACTTGAAGAATGACGGGAGTACTCTATTTAAATAATTTAAAAAATGTAGCCAGTCTCCCAGAACAAATAGCACTATATGCTCACCACAAAATGGAGAGTTCAGTGGCAAAATTTGATTTACAGTATACTTAGCATATTGAGCTCCCACACTCCTCACTCGGACGGGCATGAGGCAGTTGAAACACTATTAAGAATTGTTCATGTGGGTTCACTTTCCTTCTTTCATCTTGTTCTTACTAGCTTGGATTAACTGAAGGATTTTTTAGGTCAAGAATTGTATTGGTTTACAATGCTTTGTCACAATGGGCCTCATTCCGAGGTCGGAGGTAACCACGCCGCTATTTGCGGCATGGCTGCCTCCGAACTCGTCCAAACTCCGGCCTGGTGAATGGAGTAATTACCGGTCCATTCCGAGGTCGGAGGGACCGGTAATTCCCCATTCACCAGGGCCCTTCCCCATTCCCATTTGAGCCCCCATAGGGCTCAATGGGAAGGGGGAAGGCACTAATAACGGTACCGTAAATTACGGTACCGTTATTAGCACTAAAGTCCCTTTGCAGGTCCCGTCCTTAACGCCTGCTAAAAGCAGGCGTTAAGGAAGGACCCGCAAAGGGAACTCGTAGTAGGGCGGTAAGGGTTTAACGGCACTGGTCTTGTTACCGGTGACCGTTAACCATTACCGCCCTACTCGGAATGAGGCCCAATGTGTCTGATTTGGCACCTTTCCTAAACATGAAGGGTCATTACGACCCGGGCGGTAAGGGATTACCGTTACCGGTAAGGGCACCGGTACCGGTAATCCCTTACCGCCCTATTACGAGGTCCTCCCTCAACGGTTTTACCAGGCGTAAAGGACGGGACGGGACCGGCAAAGGGACTTTGGAGGTAATAACGGTACCGCAATTTGTGGTACCGTTATTACCGCCTTCCCCATTCCCATTGAGCCTATGGGGGCTCAAATAGGAATGGGGAAGAGCCCTGGTGAATGGGGAATTACCACCCCCGTCAACCTTGGAATGGGGCGGTAATACTTCCATTTACCAGGGCGGAGTCGGTATGGGTTTGGAGGCAGCTATGGCGCTAATAGCACCATGGTTACCTCCAAACTCGTAATAATGTGTATGGTGTTCATAAATATGCCCAGCCTGAGGCCTCGACAGAGAACCCTTGAACCATTTCTTGTTCTTTGCCAGTGTTACTGGGTGGCACACTGCTAGTTTTTAAAAACGACCTGTAACACCCATGGAATATGACATATAAGGCAAGCCCTCTGACTTTTTACAACTTGCGATGAACCTAAAGTGGCTTACTGCGTAGCTATTAGTTAGACCTGGCCTGGCGCAAAAGAGCAAAACGAATGAAAACGGGTCTATTGCCTTAAGGTGTGCTAGCTAAATCGTATTGAGAGCTGTGTGTTAAAAGACCAATAAAACAGTCATAATTAAGTTTTGAAAAGTGCCTGAATTAAGACCATGGGCCTCATTCTGAGTATGGCGGTAGGGGGGTAACGGCACCGGTAAGGATGCCGGTGCCGTTAACCCTCTACTGCCACTTTTCGAGATCCCTTAGCGGGTCCCACCAGGAACGGCTGGTCTGACCAGCCGTTCTTAGCGGGAATCATTAAGGGACCTTGGAGCTAATAACGGGCCCGCAATTTGCGGGCCCGTTATTAGCTCCTTCCCCATTCCCCTTGAGCCCTATGGGGGCTCAAATGGGAATCGGGAATGGTTTTCTGAATGGGGACTTACCGGGTCCTCCAAGGTTGGAATGACCCAGTATGTCCCCATTCAGAGACACCAGACCAGGACACGGGTTTGGAGGCAGCCATCGTGCTAATAGCACAATGGCTGCCTCCAAACTCGTAATGACCCCCCCATGACTTTTAAACAACCCAGTCATGTTTGAATTGGGTAATGAAAACAGTGATCAATTCCTCGTACTATAACAGGGGGACGTTTTTAATTTTTCACCATTCACCACTGGAATTAGTTATTCGTTTTTTAACTGAATGATGAATTCTATTTCCGCCATGCTATTCTTGTTTGTACTGTGTTGCCTATGATGTTTTTATTAACTTATATTGATTTTATTGTGACCCTTATGCACATGTATTCTTATAGCGAATGACGTAAAGTCGAATAAAAGCTATTTGATTAAACAAAAGAAGACCAACATGTGACCTGCTTCTCTTGTTCTGCCCGCCTGAAAGTAGATCTTAGTTCAATAGCAGGGGTAGAGGTTCTTTTAAGATTTTGCTGGCCAGTGATTGCACTTCTACCAAGGTCCCCAGGGTATGCAACAACCTGCGTACAGCATTTTGACCATAGGTTGAGTGGCGGACAGGTATGAGTTTGGGTTGAGGCTCTGTAATTAAATAGTGAGAATAGATTTGAAGCACTTTTCTCCTTAGAGGAAGTGGATTGACTGTTAAATCCGCAACATAGTTTCCATGGTGAAGCAGGTAAGGACATTGGTAGGCTTGAATGTGCCTGATCGTTTTCATGCAAGTGTATATTCAAGCTCCTCACTCACATGTGTGTCCTTCATTATTGCAGGCACTCAAGGGAAATTGCTACCCTGATGTTGTGGCCAAGCTAGCTAAACATTATATTTTCTTGCTGCAGGAACTGTGGGTGTATGATGGCTTAAGTCTGGCTGGGTACACATCATATCAAATTAAACTAACAAAATATTCTAGGAGGACTACTGTGGTATACTGGATGTTTTTATTAGATCCGCAATTAAATGTCTAACTGCCTGTTTGGGCCCTGATGTTTGCTTTACACAGATTCTGCATTTGAACTTTGTGGGCACAGAAGAGTTGTTTATGATTCATTTTTTTAATGGCCAACAGACTTGGGAGTATTCCACTAGTTTATCAATTTTTAAAGGTTTAGTGGATGATTTCCTGATGTCAACTGTAGGTGCAAACTGGGTAATTCTGGTTGGTGATTTTAACATAATGATGTCCCTTGGAAATTTACTTTTTGGAGTATTTGGGTGGTACTACCATAGATCATTTTTTGCATCCCTTTAGCAAAATCCCCTAAAGGGAAGAGTTTCATGTGCTTGACAACCTATGCGTGATCATCACCCTGTAGGATTAAGGAATAGATGGCACAGTGAGGAAATAAATAGTGGCAGTCTAGCTCTTCTAAATAATGTTGTAGTGTCCCCATTGGATAGGAGAGCGAGGTGGCAGGGCAAAGATTAATCTTATATTAATTAAACATTTGTGAGACCTAATTTGAAATCATTCCTGAATTTATTTGATTGGGTGGATGATTCTAATAGAATGTTGGGCATTGTGTGATATGATGATGTCCCAGATCTATGAAACTTCCTATACACATTGCTCCCACCTTGTGCCTTGCAAAAGGCATGTCTAGTTCGATGAAGAATGTCGCAAGGTGATGCAGTCACTTCTTGATTTTTTGAAAGAGCTGAACACAGACAGAAAGCAGATAGTCCAAACAAGATTACTGCCACATTAGCCAACGAGGCATGGTCTGAATCTATCGAGGCATCAAAAGAGAGCACTTCTAGGGGATTTTGGGAACCAGTAATTAATGGGCCGAGGCATACATGTCCAATAACTGATATGGAATAGAAGGTCAAGTAACATGCCTGGATTTACCAGCTCTCTATTCTCTTTGGTTCAAATTACACTGAGGAAGTGGAAAGATTCCTTGCTCCTCAAGGAAAAAATCTGGAGATTCTTGGAATCAGCAATGATTGTATTCCTCTTAAATTTTCAGTTGAAGAGATTGGTTGTGTACTAGGAGACCAAGCACCTAATAGTTGTCCAAACCCCTCTGGTACACCCACTGATTTATTTCCAAAATCTAGCCTCTCTTTGGGTTCTGCTACTTGCAATAAGTTTTAATGCTCTGATGGTTGTAAACAAGTACTGCCAAACTTGGAAACAAGTAGACTACCTATCTTTAAGAAAGTCTCAAGGGCAAATCCTGTGGTACATAGGCCAATTTCACGTTAAGACTTGCAGTTCAAAATCATTGGTAGGCCTCATATTACAAGGTTGAAATGTAGTAATATAGAGAATAACATATCCCCAATCCAACTGTGCTTTGGAGCTGGGCTAGGAACTAATGACCAGTCACTTAACTGATACCTAATTGTAGCAAACTCCTTGTTTATCAAACATGAGCCTGTCTTCCTTGCCTTTATGGATCTGAGCACAACCCTTGACAGGGTGAGCAGGCTCCAACTGTGTCAGATTTTAGATGACTTGCAATGTCCAAACAAGATCCTAAGTATCCTCATTCAAAACCACCAAGATGCAAAGGCTTGTGTTGATAAAAGAGTGGATGAGTGCTGCATAGCTTCTTTTGCAATTAACTCAGGAGTTTGATAGGGGTGCTTTCTGGCACAACTTTAATATTAAATATTAATTAATGGTTTACATAAAAGCATTTGTACAACTAGATGTGCCAAAAATAATGTAATGTTTCTACCAGTGCTGGCTTATTTGGATGATATAGTTATAGTTGCACAAACAATCATGCTTTACAAAGCCTAATTAATACATATATGTAATTAATGATTAGCTTAGATTGCAAGGAGGTAAACATGGATAAATCAGGTATTATTTTTGTCAACTAGGGAAATAAATGATTACATTACCTATCTTTCATGCTAACAATATATGTACTGGGATCGTCACCAAATTTGATTGTTTGGCTATCTGCTTATCTACTAAATTCACTGGTGATTGCCATATCATCAAACAATTTATGAAGATGAGACAAGGTTAGGTGGTATACATAGATTTTCGAAGATTTTCAAGGCTTAACCCATTGAAATTTTAAGAGGGTATTGGCTGAACGGCTGTAGCTGAATATGATGTGTATATTTGGGAAGTTCGGATACTACAAATTTGAACACTAAGGAAAATGATTTTCTTAAAAAATTACTTGATGTTCCAAGATCATCTCCCAACTCTGCATTACAAAATGAGATGAAGCTGGGATACTTAGAAGATGATCTTGTATTAGAACCTGGCCTGCAGTGGCTAGGAGTAGGGATCAACTGCAAGGCACCCCTGCCCCACCATGTTATTGAACACTGACGTTGCTATCCATTCCATGGTTCAGCCAAGCGAAAGAGACTTGTTGGGCAAACATTAATCTGAGTAACTTAAAATCATTTTTGGTGAATAATTATAGTATAGAGGAAGTAGAAAGAATCAATGGATTCATCCAACTGCAGACATGCTTTCATTACAGCTAGCCATAGCGCTGATGTGCAGTAACTGTATGCATGATTCAGCAAGATTAAACTGTTGACCTCTGAGAACGGGATCAGAAAAGTAGACAAATAAATGCACAGAAGAAGATGAAAACTGTTTGCTGTGTGAAACACCCCTCAGAGATATGTTGCATTTTGCAATCTTGTGTCCTCCCAAAAGCCACAATATAATACTCTATGGCCTTTTTTGAGGGGTTATGGTTTTAACCAATGTTGCAAAACAAAAGAAGTAATGGCTGGAAGGTTTGGAATTAATCCTAACCTCTGGCATTGCTCTGGGCAACCCAGCAGACCATGGTTCTTTGTCTGCCAAGCCATTACAAAATATGAAAAACCATATGCAAATCAGGCTTGGTCCCACCCCAAAAAGGGCAGTCCAGCCAGAACTGCTTGGTCACATCCTTTCTGCACGAGACCACAAGAATCCCCAAACATGTTTAATCCTTGTTGGTACTCATCGGTCAGCAGTAACTTGGGTCTCCAGGCCCAGCAGGTACGGGACCCATGTTTGGGCATACCCGTCCCACTCAGGGTAACTTACACAAAACAAAAGAGGTAATAGCTGGAAGGTTTGGAATGAATCCTAACCTCAGGCTTTGCTCTGGGGAACCCCCCAGACCATTGTTCTTTGCCTGCCAAGCCATTAGAAAAGGGTAAAGACCATATGCAAATCATGCTTGGTCCCACCCCAAAAAGGGGAGTCCAGCCCAAACTTCTTGGTCACATCCCTTCTGCATGAGACCACAAGCATCCTTGTGTAAAGGGGACCTGGCCAAGCAGTACGGGTTGGGCTGCTCCCATTGGTAGCAGTGCCTGACTGTTTTGTTTATGGCTGGACCCCTTTGCAATGGAGCAGCCAAGATAAACAACAGTGGTGTGTAAGGTTGCCCAGAGGAGTACCATTGGTTCATATTTATTCAAAACCTTCCACCCACCACTTTTTTGGTTATAGTTTGTCTCCCTAGGTGTGAGAGGGTATGCCCAGACATGGGTCCCTTGCTCGCTGCACTATAGGGAACCAAGCTACATTTCACTGAGTAGGCCCAACAGGGCCAAATCATGTCTGGGGCTGCTTGTGTTTCTGTGCAGAGTGTACCTGCCCCAGAGGTTCAGGCTGGGCTGCTCCCTTTGGTGGCAGTACTTAACTAATTTGAATATGGCTGGACCCCCTTTTGCAATGGCACTGATGAGCTAAAAAGCTTTGGTGTGTAAGGTTGTCCAGAGCAGAGCCAGTGGTTCAGATGTATCCAAAACCTTTGCCTATCACTTTTTTTGTTATAGTTTGTCTCCCTATGTGAGATCGGGTATGCCCAGACATGGGCCCATTGTTTGCTGCACCGTAGGGAACCAAACTGCTCCTGACTGCGGAGGCCGCACAAGGCCGAAACATGTCTGGGAATGCTTGTGTTTCTGTGTAGACTGGAGCTGACCTAGCAGTTTGGGCTGAGCTGCTCCCATTGGTGGCAGTACCTGACTGATATGCATATGGCTAGACCCCTTTTGCAATGTGGCAGATGAGCTAAATAACAATGGTGGGGAATGTTGCCCAGAGCAGTGATTGTATTTCAGATTTATTCAAAACCTTCCAGCCATCACGTTCTTGGTTTTAACCAATGTTGACAAGCCTTAGGCTTTTAATTGCATGCTGAATATCCATCTATCGGTTGAACACTGTTCTCCTATTTGTGACAGGCTGTAAGATTTGGGATACATTTGCTGAGATGTAAACGTACTTGTTTCTCAAGTTCTGAGCTCCAAATCTCATTCTTTTTGTATGTTTTAGTTAGTTGCTGTTATCTTGTGTTACATGCGTATATATTCATGTGAGATTAAGTTGTGCAATTTATAGAGTATAAACCTGCAGAATTAATTTTAAAATACATTTACATATGTATTTGTATAAGTCGTTTTCAGATATATTCAGAATATGTGTATAAATACATATATCTTTTTCCTCTCACACTCTGGCTGCCCACTAACCTCACCATCCTGTGAGGCAAAAAACCTTGGTGTAATCTTCGACTCCACCCTCTCTTTCCCTCTTCATATCACAGACCTTGCCAAGAAGGCTCACTTCAAGCTGCACGTCCTATTCTACCTTGCCTCACTCAGAGCCATGCTGTCCTGATCCACCTCCCATTTGCCTCTACCTTGCACTTCCCCTTCTGCTTCCCCTTGCACTTCTATTGTCGCACTTGCACTATCCAAATGACACAAGGCCTAGTAGAATTGTTTATCTTGTCCTCCCTATGTCCTCCCTCCCTTGTCTTATGGCACCTAGAAACACGTGTGGACAGGTGCGTTATAAATGCCTTATCATATCATCATATCTGGAATCACTAAAAATAATAAAAGAGGATGTATGAGATCTGAAATGCAAGTGAAACTTGACCTATCTGGGTGCCAGACAGAGGCACTGCTGGGGGCAGCGGGGGGAAGCTGAGGGGGCTATAGCCCCTGATCCTTTGGTGTGTAGCCCCAGATAGAAGCTCAGTGTCTACAACCATAAGACTAGGTACTAGTGCAGAGTCCTGACAGTCCCGGCATTAGAGTAGCCCTGGATCTTTTACAAACCTAGCAACACCGCTGCTTACAGGTGGTGCAGACATGAATCCAGAAGCTAAATCTTTCTCCTAGACAACACAGGAAATGACATTCAACCTCATTACGATTATGGGGGTGTGGACAAATACAGTGGTAATGCAGTAACATGGCAGTAATTCCGTTAACGCCACATTACTGCTGCATTCCCACACTGCCATACTTTAGCTGGAGTCAAATCTGCCACCTTTCCACCCAAAAAAACTGCAACATCAGCGTAATTACCACCAGCAGTAATTCTGCCGAAATCCCCATGGAGTCCTATAGATTCCATTTAATGGAGACTAACACCACATACCACCACTTGTAGTCTGGCAGTAATTTTGCCAGACCAAGTGGTGGTAACAGTAACTCATTTTGGTCCTATCTTGGTGATTTTACCGGCAAGAAACCACCAGAATTGTATTGACGCCCATAGGAGAGTTTCTGCACTTGTTCCCACTTATCCATGGCATCAGATAAACTAGAACTGTTGTGTTGTAAGACATAGGGGGTCATTACGAGATTTGCGGTAAAAATCAGTTTTTACCGGCATGGAGGTAATACTGGGTCTGGGTAGCACTGACCCGCTAACAGCAGGCGATTACGATTATGCGTGCACGCGTGTAGCGGCATGCCAGTATTGACAGTACTGGCTTGCCACAAAAGACCTAAAAACATCCCTTAGTGGCATCATAGAAAGAGCTGACACCTCCTCCGCCTCCGTCCACCCCTAAATAATGGGGCCAGCATTAGCGGGCCACCTAATACCCGAACCAGAAGTAACACCATCGCGCCGGAATGGGAAATGGCATGGCGGCCATCTTGAAAAACACAATCCATTGCCATCCTCGAGATACAGGACTTGGAGCCTCAAACCAACACTCATATCAGCATCTACAGCACCAGCACTATGCCAAAGGCCATAAATAAAGGAGCCTCCCGGCAGCAGAAGGAGCAGTTCTCCGAGGATGAATTTAACATGCTGGCTGACACTCTGGCAGAGAATGCAGATGTGGTCTTTGCCTCAGACCTGAAGAGAGCTGCACAGCTCAAAAGGAAAGAGGTATGGGAGCTAGTGGCACAGAAAGTCAGTGCGGTTGGCACCACCCCCCACACTGTAAAGGACGTTAGAAAACACTGGGACGACCTGCGCCTCCGAGTGTGCAATATCTTGTCTGCTAACCGCAGCCAGTTTCTAGCTACTGGCGGTGGCTCAAACTCACCCATTAAACTCAGCTGCTGGGAAGAAACCCGCGCCAGCACCATCGGAATGGAGTCCATAGAAGGAGTGGGAGATATGGAACGTGGAGCAATGTCATCGGCAGATGGAGGTGAGTGTCCAAAGTAAACACAGTAATGCAAAGTATGATGATGGTCCACCAATGTGACCATGCCATGAGGCAATGAATGGGCCATTACACACGCATGGACACATCCCTGCCTAGATGCCGTCCCCAGCACTGTCACATTTACATGCATGCAGCATGCCAATGAGAATTTCCTCTGAAAGGAAATGTATACAGAGAAAGCTGCTTTACCTGGATGAAAATAAAGACTGGTTCCCTTATACCTCCAATGAAAGCGTGCATTCAAAATGATTGAAGAGCTAATATTGAGACATGCAAAAATGGGCTTTTTGAAACTGCCTGTTGGCAAATCTACTGCTCAAACCGTGTAATGACTGCACTGGAGGGTGGACAATTCTGACCTCTATTCCTTACAGAATAGAAGAGAAAGTGGAGAGATATTCTCCAAGAAAAGGAAATCTTCCTCTATCACCATTTTGTTGGTTCAATACAGCTTGTGGAACATTTCCCCCACAATCTATACGGGTTCACAATTCTTGAACATACTTAACAAGAAGGAGTGATAGGAAAGAAAACTTTATCACCACTAAAAAACACAAGCATCTATATACCCCTGATGAATGTCCTACATGTATCCGTGTTCTAGGGACAGAAACTTGTGCAAGTTGGGTTTGGGTTCAGAAAACAATAACAATAGTTTGGTAAAGAAGGAAAACAACCCCAATGTGAAGTATCACATGGAGTTGACCTAGTGACTGGAAAAATTAACCCACATCGTTTGTACTTCTTGTGTTTCTGCGAAATATATGTTTTATATGTTTTTTATGAAGTTTTATGTAATCTGATCATTTTATGAGTACTACCATTTATATGTCTAATAAAAAAACGCTTTAACATTCATATGTGAATTTTGGGGTATTAGATATACCCACTGTCATTGTAGTTATTGGGTTCAAACACCTGTTAGTATACCTTATTTTTGTAGATTATATAGCTTATCCATGTGCTACGAAGTGTATGATCCCCTAAAACATGGTTTATGGTTTATGCCGTTTGAGAATAGTGCAGCATGCCAATGCCATACCTGAGACACACACCACAAACAGGGAAATGACATGTCACACTGCACGCAGTCCACAACACAAAGGCATGTCACACAGCATACACCACCTCACACATGTGTGAGCCTAACGTGTGTCTGAACAACCCCACCATATGACAAGCAACCTATATGCCACAACTGTAGGACTGCAAGTCATCAAACGTGTACAACTGTGCTAATTCCAATTTTATGCATGATGCATGTACAACCATCACTGATGCCGTCCCACTTTTGGTCCCCCACAGGCCGTGATACCGACAGCGATGCAGAGGACTCTGCAGCACAGGCCACCACTCCTTCGAAGAGGGCCAGGTCCAGGAAAGGCACTTACAGGCCTTTCACGTCAAATGGCACAGGCAAGGCATATCAGCCACAGAGGACAAAGGCACCCCAGGATGGCAGTGAATGCAGCCACTACACCAACAGTTCCAACATCTGTGGAATCCGCTGCTGTTGAGCCAGTGGCAGATGGGACCCTGTCTGGAGCTAACAGCTCGGTAGGGGAGGCAGCTGCCACTGTGCCACCAAGTGGCAATGAGGAACTTTCCCAAAGTGAGGTTTGTGTCACTGAGGAGGACAACCGTTCACTGGAAGTAGGTGACAGACCCAACCCTGGCCAAACACCCCAGTACACCCCAATTAGCACACCCGATGGCAACTTGCATGTCCAGTCTGGAGAAGAGGCAAAACCAGAGGCCTGGAGCCCCACAGAGGACGCACTTGAATTGGGCCCCTTGCCACACGTGCCTTCCACCCTCACAAAGGTCCGGGACGGGGAGTTCAGGATGGCACAGATGGAGGCGCAGCAGCAGGAGCTGACCAGACTTGTTAAACAATATGACTCTGATGGTGACGTGACGAGGAAGGAGGCCTGAGAGAACACTGCGGCTATGAAAGGGGCCATAGAGTCCAGCACCTTAAAGATCTGTGAGGAGCTGTCAGCAGTGAGGCAGGTCCTTGCCAGGATTGTGGATACCTTGGAGCCTCAGCGTCCTTCCCCGACAGTAGAGCATGCGCCCACAGGGTCATCGTCAAACTCCACACAGACGAGCCCCCTGCGTAAGTCTGTGCGCACCATGCAGCGTCCCAACATGCCGCCCCCGTAGTCGGACCCAGGACATATGCAGCAGGGTCAGCCTGCATGTGCAGCCTTATGCAGACTCGAGTGGTATAACATTGCATGCCATGTGTGGGGGAGTTGGGGGTGGGGCTAGGGGGTCTGTGGGGGAGTTGTGGAGGGAGGGGGGAGGAAGGTGTGGGGGAGTTGTGGGGGAGGCAGAGGGGGGAGGGAATGTGTGGGGGAGTTGTGGGGGAAGGTGTGTGTGGCGGAGTTGTGGGGAGGGGGAGAAGGGAGGGGGTGTGTGGGGGAGTTATGAGGGAGGGGGTGTGTGTGAGATGGAGGGTCTGAGCACTTTTTACTTTTTCCTGTTAAATACACCCGTTGTGTACCAAAAAATCACTTGACTGGACATTCCTTATTGTGTATGTGTGCTTTATTGGTTTACAGTGCATAGAGTCCATGTACCCCCACACCCAGTGCCCTGAGTCCCACATTCATTGCACCCTCTGCATCCATGTTTCTTAGAAATATTGGCCTATCACAGACTGGCGCACAGCACGTCCCTCCTGTGCATCGCCACCGGGAGGATGTGCAACTCTATCTTCTTCATCTTCTTCATCCTCATCTGGTAGTTGCTGTTCAAAGTCAGGAGGCAGAGGCATGTTCCGTCGGATGCACATGTTGTGCAGCATGACACATGCCATGATGATCTTGGTCACCTTCTCATGCCTGTACAGGAGTGCCCCACCCAACAAGCTAAGACAGCGAAAACGTGCCTTCAACAGGCCAAGGGTCTTCTCGATCACCACACGGGTACGGGTATGGGAATGATTGTAGTCCTCTTCGTGCCTGTTCTGCGGGTTTCAGACAGGGGTGAGGAGCCACGTCTTCAAGGGATAGCCAATATCACCTGCATGGGTGCCAAATAAGGTATGTGTAAGTCAATTCCTGATAGACACCTGTACTTATCACACATGACTGCAGATATGTGTTGTTCAAATGCACATGTCCCTGGATGTATGCAGACATTTTACCTTGCCACAATGTGTGCTGTCCCATGGTCTTATGGTGTGGGTTGTGTCGTCCAGATGATACAGGGTGTCCACTCCCTTGCTGGTGTCCATGCACTGTGGCTGCATACCGCTGTGTTTGGTGTCATAATGTGATGTGTAGTGATTAGTATGATTTAATTACTAGCAGCACTGGCACAAGTCTCAGCATGATTTCTCATTCAGCGCTTATTATTCCCATGGCGACATGCAGCGCGACTGTGGTGGTTGCCCAGTGACAAGCAGTGTATTCCCTTGGTGGGATTGATTTGTGCACACTCATGGATGCTTATCCTGTGTTATGTTTTGCTGCGGACATTTACATTGTGCATACTCACAGCACGTTGCTGGATTGTGTTACGGAGGAGGTCAGATGATGTGCAGTGGACGTGTTGTGGGATGTGGGCTGGTTGAAAGTCAGGCATATTGTAATTGGTGTGCAGCTTCCATCATTACTATGGGGTTTGGTTGTCATGTTCAGTTTGGGGTGCTTTGGCGCACAGTGTTTTGCAATATGGACATTGTGCCGTCACCACAACAATGACACCAGGGTGGTGTGTGCATCTCTCCCCCCATTATACTGCCATGTGCCTGTCATGCAATTTACCAGGCAGCCAGGCATGTTGTCCTGCATGTCGCTCCATGTAGCGTGGTAGAATGGAGTTCCGCAGGACCATTGAGCCATGAGTTGATCCGGGAAATCGGGCACAACAATGTGTGATCATCTTGCTGGAGTCACATACTATCTGTACATTGGTGGAGTGATATAGCTTACGACTGCGGTACACCACCCGCATGGCATGCAGGCCACCAATTCCACATGGATGCAGTCAAGAGCACCAATACAATTGGGCATGCCTGCCAGTGCATGGAAGCCAACTTTCGTGTCAAAGATCTCCTGGGCAGTCCGTGGTAGGGATATGTAGTTGCTTGAGTGCTTCAGGAGGGCATCCAGCACTTGGTTCAGCATGCAAGAAAATAAGGGTTGTGATATGCCATTCATGTGCCCCACTGTGTGCTGGTAGGTGCCTGTAGCCAGGAAGTGGAGCACAGACACTACCTTCAGTAGAGGGGGGGTGGCGGTGCGTATTTCAATCAGGCTGACAATGTCATTGTGTATCATGTCCACGATGGTGGTGATAGTGTCCTGGTCCAGGCAGTACAGGGTGTGGATCTACTCAGGGTTTAGGTTCAATGGACTTGCTTTGATGCGAGGGATTGCGGGCTGCCTGCGTGGTACCACTGGCTGCACTGGTGGGGCTTGCTGGGCCTGTCTCACCCTCCTTCTCCTCCTGCGTCTCCTCTGTGGTGCCTTTTGTTGTTGTTGCTGGTGTACAAATGCAAGCATGTCCTCCAGCCCCAATATTGCTACTGCAAGTGGAATCATTTTGGTGTGGAAAGGGGTGTGGTGTGTGGGTGTGCTGCTTTTTGCTGGGACAGACTCCATTGCCTCCACCTGTGCTGATTGTTTGCACCTGTGGCAGTTGGGAACACTGCACATTGCTGTTTGCGAGTGATTTGTGATGCTGGTGATGCCGGCATCCCGGTATTCCTTATTACCGCCTTCATGATGCCGGTATTTGCATGTCCGCATGACTTGTGATGTCCTCCTGTTAGCACCATCCCGGTATTGTCGGTCCGAAGGGCCGCGTGCCTGCGCGCATGCCGGTACAGGGGTGCATGGTATCAGCGGTGGCGCTGATACTGGGTTGGTGACTCGTAATAGGCGGGAGCAGTATGCGGTGCCGGTATTCCCATACCGGCATCGTCTTTCCATTACCGCGAAACTCGTAATGACCCCCATAGATACCAATAACTCATGTGCTGGCTTAATACTTTCTTCTACAAAACTCAACAGTGTTTTTGAAGAGAAAATGGTCCTCCTGACACAAGCTTCTTTGCACTCTAAAGGCTTTTTGAACTTGCATATTAAACATGTTTCTTCTTAAATTCTATTAAATGCCTTTTAAATATTCCATCAAGGACCGTTGATGACCTTGACTTGTGAGGAGCCCTTTATTTTACTTGAACTATACAAAATATGTTTGGTCCTTTTGCATGCTATTGTGTGATATGATGGATTTTCATTTGGAAAGCAAGCTTAATGGTTTACTACATTGTAGATTGAAACTCAGATTCAGGGGTTTGCAACCTGAAACTCTACAGATGTTTCAGACGATGATTCCCATTAAATCTCACCATTGGCTATCTGGGTCTGTCCATATTTTTACACAACGTATGGAGAGTTAAAGGTTGCATACCCCTGCTCTGATTGGTCACCTACATCAGACTTTGTGTGACTATGCATTCTCAGCAAGATTGTCTCATTGGCTGACACTTTTCTTTAAGCTTTATAAGTTGCATATGAAGTCTCTGTCGAATGTCTAGTTTGTTGAAACTTTACTGAATCTGCAGTTTGCATAGATATTCTATCAATTTCTCATGTTGACACTGAATTTGCTTCTCCCCAACTCTCAGCAATCTAAGATAGTCATTTTACTGTTGTGTGGTGAGGAATACACAAGGGTGCAAGTATAAGCAATTCATCATAGTAACTATTGTATTCCTAGTTGATACTCCACCTCGCCTCAGTATGACCCACACAACCTTCCCACTGCGAATTAACCTTGAGCCTTTACATATTGAAAGAAAAGGAACCAGCAGACACATTGGGGCACCTGGCGACCATACGTGCCCCTAGTTTTACATTTCTTAGAGAGCTATGTTTCACTCTTCTGCTGTAACAGAATGAATATAGCATTCTATACTGAAAAGGTCAGCAGGAGAAAATGAATCCCTAGGGTGCTAGGATGCATACCTTTCACTTAAATGTTGCTGAATGGGATGATAGAGCTACTGTTGTTTTGAAAGGCCAAATTCAAAGAGCCTCCACAACTCCCCCACATCTGATTTCTACCTTTTCATTTATGGATAAGATAATGTCTGGAGTTTTGTCATTTGGCCTTTGACCTCAGAATCTTCCACCTAAAAATATTTTTTTACTCTACTACTATTTAGCACATTGACATAAGAGAGGGTTGACTTCTTATTTGGGGTGGCAGTTTTCCTTGTACTGAACAAGGTATGATCACAGCGATTATGTCACTTTTCTATATTGTTGAGTACACCCAGGAGATGGAGCACATTGGAGCGTACACAAAGTGTCTAACAATATACTTCTCAGCAACAAGAATGTTCCATTATTTTAAGTAGTTGCATGTTTCAAAAGAATGATTGTCTAACACTGTTTATTGGAAGTAGATTTCTTGTTTCACACATGCATTGCTTGCTCTTAATATTTTTTGACATTTATATGTAAATGTTGAGGTTGAAAAGTTGAGATGTTGTATACATATTTAGTTATAAAAATGCTATTTAATGTTAATGTTCATTAAAGGGAACCTACATTTCAGATATGTTGAATTTGGTTTTGCACTTTATTCTGTTAGTGATATTTTTGGAAGATAGATCCAGACAACCAAATGTCACTCATGTGGTGGAGACTGTGATCTTGCCCTATAAAAATGTGAACAACAGTGGATTTATAGACTGTATTTGGTCAATAATGGTCTTAACTCCTTGATTGAGTAGAGTTTATTCTTTCACTAACATCCCCATATTGAATAGCACCAGTAGATACTGATGACCCCGTGGGTTCCACAGCGGGGCATAAAACATAACACACCAGAAATAAACAGCACTTCGAGCAGTCACTTCTAGGTAACACACACATAGACTGGCCTCTCAGTAACACATGTTTGCCTGCTGTAGTGGAACCCGCAACACGAGACAAACCCATTTAAAACATCAATACCATGATTGCTGCACGATTCATTTGCCATAGTATATACAGGAAAACTACTACTGGTAGATTATGTCAGAGAAGTAATTTTGAAGGTGATTATGGTTTGTTGCCACTGCAAGATAGTGGTGCCGGCCAATTGCACGACATAACAGGCACATGCCTTTAATCACGGAAATGTTAGCCGTCAGGAATTATTCTGAAGGAAATGAGAAAAGTTGGTGTATTTTGACGCTGCACAGGCCAGCGAGGTGGCTGTGTGCAGAGCGTCGTCGGGGGTATTTAAGGGTCAGGGAAGGTTCGGGAAGCAGGCGACGGTTGGGGACTTTGGTTGGACACGTTCTGTCGCCTGCTCCCCAGCCTTCCCTGATAGTTGGGGTTGACAGTGCTGGGGATAGAGTGTGTGAGGTAGGTTAGTTAATTTTTTTAAAAACATTTTTATTACTGTTTTTCTTAGGAGTTATCCTAAGAAAATTTATCAAATTAGTCGATTTCCGTATTTTCAAACTTCTTCTTTCTGTTGTACCAATTCATAAGTTTCCTTGGTACCGAGTCGCCTCTTAAGACCACAGTCATTCGTTTGTTTCCAGATGTCATTTAGGTAGACGGATGTTCCTCTTTGATTTGTCGAAATATTGCGTCAATTTGTTTACCAACGGTATCGTCCATCTTGTGGTTTCACCAGATATCAGGCGCTTCCATAGGTCGTTTTCACATATAATCCAGGGGTTTCCGATCAAGGGTAGTAGGTGAACTAGTCTGTGTTTCTTGGTTTTTGGGCAGTTTATTGACAGGTGTTTCAGAGTTTCTGTCACCTCTGTCGATTTGCACAAACGGCATTGTTTTTTTTCGGACGCACCTCTGATGCACAACATTTCTTGAGTTAGAAGCAAGTTTAATCTAGCTTTCATAAACAAAGTTCTTTTTCTTTTTTCAGGAAATTTGATGCAATATTTCAGTGGAGATTTCACTTTGTTGAAAGAAGATGGGAGATGTGATAGAAGTTTATTCTCTGCTGCTGCCTCTAGTGTGTTTATCCAATCCATGGTTATCATTTTTTGCTTTATTCGTTCTGGGTTATCGATCAGTTCTTTTTCTGTGCAAGTTATTTCCTCCAGATTCTCTTTTCTCTTTTCCACCCATCTGTTCAGTGCTGCACATTTGCCACTTTCTATTTCCTCCTTTATGATTTTGAGGGCTGGTAGCGAGTCAGGCAGAATTACTTTCGGGAAAAAGCTCATGGCGCTTTGCTCTACCATGGATGCCAGGGATTCCATACCTAGTTCTCTTTGGATTGCCGCAATAGCATTCGGATTTGGGGAGTCCAGGCACTGCCTTCCATATCAGTCCTTCCAGTTTTGTCCATATTGATGAAGGAATGCATAGAGAGACTTCTGTTCCATACGTTAGAACTGGGACCGCTTTTCCTTTGTAGAAGTTAATTGCGGGCATTAGGGAGAACTTGCCATATTTTCTATCGATCACTTTCATTTGTGATGTCAGCCTTTTATCCTTTTCCCACAGCGTCTTTTGCATGGCTATGTCAGTTCCTGAGCTGTCAATTTCGACCCCCAGATATTTGATGTTTTCAACTGTTTCAATTTTGTCGTTTTCAAGGTACCAAACCATTTTTTTAGTTTTTTTATTTGTTGCTTTCTCGATTGACAAAACTTTTTATTTATTTTTGTTGATTTCTAGGTGGTTAGTGTGGGTGTATTTAGCTAGGTTTGACAATTTGCGCTGTAGTCCGACTTTGGTTTGATCGATAAGGATCACGTCGTCTGCGTATAATAGTCTGGGGATGAAAGTTTTGCCTAGTTTTGGTGGGAAGCTTCTTATTTCGGCTTCTGAGGCTTGCAGATCGCTCAAGAAGGCAATAAACAAAGCTGGCGCTAGGGGGCATCCCTGTTTGACCCCTCTACAAATCTTGATCTCTTCGGAGAGCGTACCGTGTTGACTTAATTTCACTCTTATGGTGTTGTTCCAGTGTAATGCTTTGATGGGCTCGAATATCGATTGTGGGCAGTTCCAGAGTAGTAGTTTCTCCCAGAGCATGTTTCTGTCGATTTTGTCAAAGGCTTTAGATACATCTACAAAGGCTAGATGTACCTTTGGGGCCCCTTCCTTCATCTTGGCTTTTAAGATGTTAAGTATCATGATGTTAATTGTAGTGCTTCCATTTTTCTGGAAACCTGTTTGCAGGTTGTCTTTTGAGGGTCTGTTTTTCTCCCATTTTCTGAGATGGTCCAACAGTAGAGATGCATATAATTTGCCTATGATATTGAGCAAGGCGATAGGTCTGTAATTTTCTGGATGTTCACGCCCACCTTTTTTATATATTAGTACGATCACCGCTTTCAGCCATGACTCAGGGATCTGTTGTTTAGCCTCGCATTCTGCAAAAATTCCGCTAATTATGTTCGACCACTCATTCGGAAATTTCTTGAGTTCCATGTTAGTCAGACCGTCGGCCCCGGGGGCTCTTGATGTTTTCAGTTTCTTAATTTTGTCTGCAATGTCTTCCGGGTTGGATAGATTCACCCAGGTTGAAATTGGGTTTTCCCCCTTCGCTACTTTTGCAACCTTCAGGTCTTTCGAATTCTTTCGTTTGGTACGATGTCCATTTTTCTTCCGCAACTGCGTTGATCATCGGCGCGGTCTGAGTCACGGATGTTGTTTTTATTAGAGACCAGAATTTGCTAGATTTTTTAGACGAAAGTCTCTCCATCATCTCCTCTGCGTCCAGTTGGTATTGTGTCGCCCTTTGTTGTTTTAGCCAGTTGTGGTACCTTTTTGTCTCCCGGTGCCAATTTTCCTCGCTGGTGTTTGTTTTTTAGCCGTTTTCTTCTGGCGTTGTCCCATTTTTCTCTGTTCAACCACCTCTTTGTTAAAGGCGTGTTTTGGATAGGTCACGGAGGCATCAGCATTTTTTAGTGGTTTTTTGTAGGGGGCTAACAGCAGTATGTAGTCTGGTCTTTCGTCTATTTTGTTTAGTTTGTTGGTCTGAATTTTTTGGTCCCAATCGTTTTCAATTTTCAGAATGTTCGCTTCTGTTAGTCTCAGTCGTGTTTGTTGATTGTTTGGCTCCGTTATTGGGAGATACCTGGGTTTTGTAGGTCTCCAACCCTGCCAATTACACGACAGCAGGTTGTGATCACTGTTCAGCGTTCTTTCCACTCTAAAAGTTTTTATCGCTTGAGTTAAGCCTGAGGAAATGCTTATGTAGTCCAAGGTGGCGCTTGAGGATCCACGTTCCCATGTAGGTAAGTTAGTTTGGTTGGGGAACAGCGTATCTAAGTTTTGTAAATTTCTTGTAGCAATGAGGTCGTTCAAGGCCTTCCCGCGCTCTCTTGTTTGATCAGATGTTAAAGGACGCCGGTTGTCGGATGGGTTTGTCTGTTTTTGATTGCTACAGTTTGCGTTGAGGTCCCTGCAGATTATGATTTCGATGTCTTCGAAATCTTCATAGAGTTGGTCAATCGTGGAGCTCATACTAGCGCAAAATGTTTTCGTTGACATACGCTGGGGGTTCCAGTAGCAGGTGACTATAGCTAACACATTTGGCTTTTGTCCTTTTTTTGGTTCCTGTTGGGCCCATGATGACACCACTACTAGCAGTTCGTAGGCTTCTTTCCACTTTCTCAGCTCTGTTAAACCGCGACCTGTTTTTATCGCGATTAGTAGACCAGATGACAGTCTTCCTAGAAGGCCTTTCTCGGCTGGCGAAATTTCAACTGTAAAGCCGTCCAGTGCAGGTTTAGTCATCAGCCACGTTTCCTGTAGGCATAAGATGTCGAAGCTGCCCAGGTTTACATCTCCTGCTACCGTTAGGTGCGCGTGGCCCCGGGTGTTCCAGGATCCTAGGATGAAATTCTTCGGTTCGGGCCGTACCTCTCTGAATTTCACTGTTGTGTTAATGTCGAAATTTAGCCCTGGTCGTTGCTATTTATCATATTTTTTGTTCCACGTTGCTGTCAACCAGTTCCAAGGGCCCTTTGCCTGCCTCTGGTCCGCCGTCTTGCTGTTTTGTTTTGGGGTCTCTAGAGTCAGTGAAGATTTGTGTCTTGACTTACCTGGCTGTACGTCGGTGATCGGACTTTGGGATGAGCAGTGTCTTAGGTTTTCTTGGCTTGGGTGGAATCCCCCTTTTATTTTAGTGCCAGCTGGCCGATGTCTTTCTTGTGATTCTGATTTCTTTATTTCTATCAAACGCAGACTC